>NC_053023.1:422731172-422744116 GCF_003073215.2 Triticum urartu | reverse complement strand
AATTCCGTAATTTCCAGCCTCAAGATAAAGATTACCTCATTCATGGCAGCCACACCATCTCTTTCTGCCTCTAGTAGAGCCTCAAGCACTATAATATATGTGCTCAGACTGCTCTCCGGTGGTGTTGCCTCTGAACTACTACCATCTGGTAACATGGATGGCGCACTGCTTCCACAAATAGATTCTGGGGTTGTACATTGTGTCCTAGTGTGAACGGCATCCTGAAAGGTTTCCGCTGGACATCAGTAAGAGATAGTTATCATATGATCCAGGCAGTAAGCTTACATGGTAAACGATGGACGAATTATTGCCGAGCATGGCAAACTATATTTAAATGGTTCGAAGCAGCATCAGCCGAAAAGAAATTAAAATGGTAAGATGAAGCTAGGGATGTAAGTGGAAAATAAACGACATCCGCTAGTCCCATCTAGTTAGTTTTTGCTACCTCCCTAGTTCATTTTCCTCAAAAAACAAAAACTCTTTTGAACTATCATACCACTAGTGGACTTTAATCACGATTAAACGGGACCCAGTTGACATCCCTAGTTGAAAGGGAGTGTACAACCGCTATATTTAAGTTGCCAAGGCATCTAAGCAGTTGAAATAATCTGAGAAAGCACTTAACAGTGTGGCCTCATATAAACTACAAAGACAGTCTTGTGATGAAGTTGAGAGGAGAAGTTAAGGACTCAAATGAAATATGCATGCATTTCTTTATGATAGTACAGCTGGCACTATTGACATATTGGCCAACTCAGGTATAGCGTAACAACAAATAAGCATTCGAGTCAAGCAATATAGCAAAGCAGACAACTGAACTATTTGTAATTCAGTAGGATTACACGTTGAGGGCACAAGCCAAGAAAGCATCCCACTCGCATTACATTTCACATGTACTAAAACACACTGGCTTACCATATGTTGCTGTGAAGCCTAACTGCTGTTGCAATGTTCTTTGAAGATATCGTCAGCATCCCGTGGTTGCAAATCTAGTTGTTGTAGTTTATTCTGCACCATCTATTTAGGTAAAATTAATTTTAATCGCATGCACTAGTCCGAATTGATCATCAATGGTTCGTCTAAACTAATGAAAGACGGGTGTGTGCATACACAACAATATATCTGCTTCCCTCTATTTTTATGCTTGTTTGAGGTGCCATCCCCAAAAGAACAAATATTTTGCTTGATGGGGTTGGCAGCTCCATAATTAATAGAAGCATCAAATTAGTCATGCTACTTGGGAAGATCAAGAACACACAAAGAAGTAATGAATAGTGGCTCGGAGCAGTGATGTAATAGCTAGCATCAGAAAATGTAGGGTAAAACGAACAAAAAGCAGCGGAACCACATGCTAGTTTGCTTATGTGTAATTAAGCATAGAGAACATTAAGCAGTCTAATGGAACCAACAGGTGGCATCAGAACAAAACTAAAGCATATTAACTATATGTGCACTGGTATGTAATTTAGCACATGTAACATGTTCACTACCAGAAGTATGGCCCTACAGGTGCAAGCAGAATAACGCGTCTCATGAAAAACTGAATGATGCCCTGAAGAAATTCAAAGGTGCGGTGCTTATGCTAGGAAAGTGAACGTAGGCGCCGGGCATTAGGATAATAGTACCTGATTCTCGGTGGCGTATGGGTATCGTTGTCATACTTGATAGCTAAGGATCATCGATGGTGCTCGTGTTGCGGTTGAGTTTGGGCCGGCTGTCGCCGTTGCTGAAGCGGCACTGGTGCTACGATTGCGGCGCCTATAGACATACAAGAAAGCTCATCCGTGGTAAGTGAACAGTTGCATGATAAAGAAAAAAACCGAAGGAGTACAAATCGAAATAACCTGATGAGGCTATGGTGTTGGTAAAGCAGGGCCGACGGCATTGAATATGGCGTCCGTGGAGCGGGTCCGGTGAAGTGGACGAAGGCTTCGGCGGGCGCGTTGTACAGTGCTTTCGGTGAGGCGGATCTGTTGCGGCGGACGAGCGCTTGTATGAAGGGCCAGCGAAGGGGCGGATGAGGGAGTCGCTGAAGGGCCTACGCTGTGGTGGACGAGGGTGCCGGTTAAGCAGATCCAGTGCGGTGGACCATGATGGCGGTCAAGGAGATCTGGAGCGATGGACAAGCCAGTCGCTGAAGCGGCTCCGGTGAAGTGGTGAGTTGGCAGTTGGGGGTTCCAAGGTGCGGAAGGTAGATCCGGCGGGGTGTGAGGTCCACCGCTGCGGCGGAGGACTAGATTCGGAGGCTTGCCGTGGTTGGGGCGTCGTGGAGGGGAAGGGGAGGGGCTTTGGGGAAGAATGTTGGGGGCAAAGAGGGGAAAACAATGGAGTTACCAAAGCTGCCCTTTTCCGTTCATGTGGCAGGGGTAAAACAGGAATATCGCAGGGCTAAACTTTCGGGCACGTGATATTTCGATGTGAGCGGGAAGTTTGGAAGCTTTTGGCACCTAAAATTATAGGTATTCTGCTCTCATACGGCCGACTATGATATCATGGCCGACAATTTGTTTGTTTTGCACGCAAAAAAATGTGCAAGTTTTGAAAATCAATGTCTCCAACTCGAAACTTAGATTGTCCATTCAATTCAAATATGGATCATTGAGCTACTACAAGCAAATACCATCATATGGTCCAATTCAAATGAAATTCCAAATGTGTTTATCCTAAATATGATGACAAAACCAAAAATGTGTATGTGTATGAATAAAGTGGATGATTATAAAGTTTGAACATGGTTGTATGTGTATATCTCTAGGTTTGATATATGAATTTGAAATCACGAAATCCCGGCTTAAAAAATGTACCTCCGTTTAAATGAAATTACAAAAGCTAATGATGGAGTCGAATTCCAAAATTCCAATCTTAGGTTTGTAATTCTGGTACATCAAGGTATATCACGCATGTTCAAAAGTATCGTTATCTCATAGTACAAACTGAAACAAATTGATCAGCCATGAGTGCACAATATCTCAATTACGCTAAAGTCCCTCAAATATAGACACCTCACTCTTTATCTGAAGTCAACCCCCCCCCACCACACACACACACATAGAGAAGTCGTTCTCTCCCCCAAACACCAACACACGAGCACATTAACACCCCTCTCTCTTGTAAAGTCTGGACCCCAACATAGGTCTCTATCACTTTGTCTCTCGGGCATGCACACATCTCTTCCCTCACTCTCTAGGTCTCCCGCTATCTCTCTTACCCAATCACACGCACTATGTAGAGTGTATATTTCCCATACACACAAAACGTCGCCCCCAAACGTCTATCTCACTAGTTATGTGGTTCTCACGCACTCACCTCACACACCACCCCCACTGCAAACAAGCACACTTTGTCTCCTTATGCACCACTCTCCTCTTTCTATCTCTCCCACATGCGGACCCTCCCCAGCTCCTTCCCTGTATACATATATGTCGTGACTCTTTGCATAGCTCCCTAATGTATAATCGTTCTCGATTTCGCACATTGTTCTCTACACCATCTATTCTAGATCTCTCATGAAGTCCCTATCACACACACGATGACTCGCTTCCCTTGCGTCTCCGTTCATAGGCCAATTTCGGACAACATCAACATTGTCTCCCTATCTATATGCCATTTATGGACACAAACGACCCCTCTCGCCCCCTCTCTTCTGCTCTCTCTCTCTCTCTCTTTCTCTTGCTCTCACACCCCTCTCCCACACACACACTCGATGTCTCTTCCAAATAGTCTGCTCCCCCGCCCGCACCCGTGCTATCTCGCTACTACACATGTCACACCATTCCCCCTTCCCTTATACTAGGTTTACATCATCAGTGGTCTCTCTACTCCACATACACTCTCTCCCTCTCACACACAAACGCGTGCACAAACACACACAAACACGCACAAACACCCATTTATCTGGATCCTCATCTCTCCTCATGTCCACATGTGTATCTTACACACTCACTCTCTAATTATGTATATGTGTCTCCACGTTACACAACACAAAGCCCCATGTACATGTCTCTCTCTATCCTCCACACACATAGACACAAAGAATCTGTTATCATTGCCTCAGTTTCTAACATATCACACGCGCACACTGTCTCTCTCTCTCTCGCAAACACGCTCAACAAGGGTTTCCCCGTGAATAACTTACCGTCTATTCATCAACAGTCGTGCTAGTATGGCGAACACGAGACGTGAAAAAGAATAAATCTACACATTCTTAGACCACCTAGTATGACTACTAGGACTAGAGCAAGCCAAAAAGCGCGCCGCCGTCACCCCCTCCTTGTCGGCGACGGGAAAATCTTTGTTTTACACAGTCGAGAAGTCATTGTGCTAAGGCCCCACATGCCGAGGCGTTGAATAGAATGTAGATGCTAGTTTACGGAAGCAAGTATCGATAATACGTTTGTATCTCCATACTTATATTTCTTCTCTTATAAAAAACCGAGTTGGTGATGATGGTACGTGTGCCATCTTGCAATATAGACCGTCCGATCTATATCTGACGGATGGAAATTAAACTAAAAGATACCCGCACCCCTCTCCACATTTGCAGACAAGGCCTTCCCTCGTTCATCCTTATCTCCAACAAACCTCATTGTTGAGCAATTAAGAAAGGAAGCCTCTGGAACAAACTGGCCTGGTGGCCGCTGCCGGCGTCGTCAATCCCCATGCCTCCGCTCAGTCGACCACCAACCACCACCACACCCCACTCCTCTTCACCTTATCTCATATTTCTCGAGATATCATTAGTTTTTACACATGGGATTACTCCCGCAAGGGTCAATCACAACAAGTGTTTTATAAAAAAAATGCATCTTGATGTTCCGTGCAATGCACGGATCTTGCTAGTACTCCTACACAAGACTAAGTTGGTGATGCTGGTGTGTCTGCCATCCGTCATTTCTGACCATTAGATCTACATCTAATGATTGTGAGGTAAGTTGTTGCCTTTTCTCACCAACATCCCACTTGTCTACCAATTTGCAGAAAAACCCATAATTAGTATCTTAAAACCAACCACATCCCTCCCTGACCTCACCAAAACAGCCCAAGGAATATATTCTAATTGAAACATAATATATCTCTAGTGACATATGTATATCAAAATTAGAGTGTTTTGTACCAAGTTTGTGAATAAGTATTATTCTAATTATGATTCATTGCAACGGACATGAACATTGCTAGTATTTCCAACCATGCATTTCTTTTCCTAGTATTCCATAGTTTCGAGTTTTCCATCAAGATATTAGTCACTCATGGTTGATATTTACTTTCAATCATGTACACATATGCACTATGTAACTAGCCTTGCTTATTGGCTTCCAAAGCTTAACTTTCACTCCTACTTACAATATGTAGAGTATTTAACAAAAAACTACCACTTTCAACCAGCCCTAGGAAGAATCTATTGTACAAAAAATAGCAAAAACATACCCAAAATTTCTTAATCCATGCCAAAAACTACCTAGTACTCCTACCGATTAGGTTCGTTTAAACCCATTTATGACAGGGTTGGCCCACACGTCCGTGCTGATGAGGCAGCTTAAACCAACACATTTTGTTTGACCGTTGACATGAGGGACCCACATCTGACCTTCTATCCTGTTATTCCCCCTCAAATCATTATTTTTCCTGAACATTACTTCAAACAGTACTGATGCGTGTTCGTCGGTGGCGCCGGTGATGAGCGAGTTGGCCGCCGCTCCGCCGGACGGGCCGGACGCCGCGCTGGCCTCCGCACGGGTTGGCAGGCTGGCCCGAGCGTGACTCACGAGCGAGAAAGCCGTCGCGCTGGCCTTCGCTCGAGCAAGATGGCTGGCCTTAGCGCGGCGCGCGCGAGCAAGCCGCCTCGCTGCCGTGCCAATCTAGCTAGCAAACCTTGTAGACAAGTAGCTGGACGGAGCTATCTTGGCCTTGGTCGCGATGCACAACGTAAGATGACTTACACACCTAGACGGAGGAAGTACTACTACTCTGTAGCTTGTGGCGTTGCACGCATGGACTTCACTCCATTATCGGCTCTACTATAAAAGAAATTCCTCTTGACGTGTTTTTTTGAAACGGAGGCAAAAGCTTTGCTTCATCTCATTCATAAAGAAGGAACTACTAACAAAGTTCGACGAGATCCATTACACCTCCACAAATGGAAGCGAAAAGCCTAGTCTCGCTGTATCAAATAACTCAAATGTTCTTCCCCCGCAGTAACCGTTGCTGATAAACAGGCTGCTAGTGTGTGCGTGAGAGGAGCGGCTGAGTAGGCCAGCTACGTGAGAGGAGCGGCTGAATAGAGCACCGAGAGTACCCACTAGGCCACTACGCAGGTGTACTTCCCCTGCATTGATAGTACAAGCGATGGTTCTAGAGAACAGTAGTACCCTCCACTTCCAACTGTAGCTCCTTGGCCCTGAGATTCAAGAGTTCAAAACTGGTGCACTATACTAGACTAGACTAGAAGTACAGTACATCGCACTACTAGTTGAGAAAAGTAGTACTAGTACTGCTACAGTACAAGGTACACTCCTCCGTCACATAATGTAAGACGTTTTTTGACACTAGTTGGCGTGTACAAAAAATGGCAAAAACATACCCAAAATTTCTTAATCCACGCCAAAAACTACTACCTAGTGCCAAAAATTTCTTACTAGTGCTATTATTTACAGTATAATGCAATCCCATAACGTTCCATAATCCCTTTCTTTCAAAAAAATCTCTTCTGGAGAGAAGATTGCTATCTCCACGCGAGCTTCTCATAGGCCAGCGCCACCGCATGCAGTCATGTGAGAGAGAGGGAGACATCCATGCAGCATGCAGAGAGAGGAGAACGCGGGCGGACAGCCAATGGGCTGCATGGGGCATTTATAGCTGCTAACTCCTCCCATCCATGCGCCAGGGGTATTTCCATCCAGAAAGCATGCAGCGAGCCCCTGCCTTGGTATCCGGGTCTGCTCTTATGCGCAGAGTAAAAAGAATCGGAGGGAGTACTAGTAGTAAATAATAGCCTCACCCCTTCGCTGAGGAACGATCTACAGTTGGAAGGGACGAGGCCCTGCGGTTACTACGCTCTTATCTCCTCCTCGCCAGTTCCCCTCCCCCCGAAGAGAAGGCAGTTCGTCGCTGCTCCCATGGATTCGCCAGGCGGTTCTCCTCCTCGTCGGGGCTGGGAGACCTTGGACGACGATCCTGTGGGAGAAATCGCACGCCGCTCCGACGTCCTCACCGCCGCAAGACTCGGTGCTTCCTGCACCAACTTTTTCAAGACGCTGCTTAAACAGGCCATGCTTGTTGGTCTTCCATGCGTCCTCGAGGAGAAGGTTCTTCTATGGGACAATCCTTCGAACAGTCCACCGCTCCCTGGCCATGGTTGCACGTTGACTCCGCTAGAGTTGCCGACGTTGAGAGGTAGTCGGATTTTGTCCGATGAGCAGGTCAGTAATGGAGTTTGATCATGTAGTACTTAGTTATTCCATTTCCATCCCGTAATTTCTCCGCTGCCCACCGTCTTATATATAGGTCTGGGTCGGTGCCAACGAAGATTGGCTTGCATACCTCCGGCCGGATACCACCATCATTTTGCACAACATCCACAGCAGTGCGGCCGTTCCGGTAGACCCCTTCTCCACCATTGGGATCGGCCTTCCGGACTGGCTGGGCTTGAATACGTATGATGATGCCTACATGAGATTGAAGAAGATAGCAATTGCGGACCCGCCGACAAAGCGACGCGGCTACGACGATTACTATCTCATCGCGGTGTTCGACATAAGGATTGCCATCAATGCAAGAGGCAGTAACGGCAGAGGCTGGCGCATGTTGGCGGCGCAGATTTGTACCCCTACACGTTCGAAGAACCGTGCGCCATCTAGGCCGCATCTTCGCGGTGACAAGCCAGGGGACTTGTTTCATCTGGTTGCCATCCTACGGTACGGGAGATTACAAACGGAATGCACAAACCATCATTTGCATCCCTAACGGTACTCCATTATTTTGCAGGGACCAGTCATCCCCCGATCAAAATAAGATCGCCGATCCTGGATGTGCATTTGCATCCGCGATTCGGTCTAACCTGGAACCTTGTAGCTGACTTTGGCATATTGGGATCAACTATCTTAGCAGTCGTTACCCATGGTACCCACTGATGTGCAACATGGTCACACAATCTACCACGATCGGACCGTCACCATCCACCAAGGTATCCCATTTTTAACCCTCTCGCCTTCTCTTTCATTGTTGCACTAGTACTCTACTTACGTACTAGTAGGAGTACTTTTTACCTTGGAGGACGCGTATAGCTAGCTAGGCCCTTGAAGACTTGAACCCACTAGCTGCCACCATTTTTGTTTTTCCATGTCTTACTATCTCATCCATGTAGCCAAGAGTGGCTATATATAATAAACCGGTTATTTTACTTCCTCTATACCGGAGTAGTACTATTTGCTGCACAGTATTACTGACCGCCATATTTGAGCACAACATTATTAGACCTTGACTATGTACGTCACCATGTGTCCAGATCTGGGATGCCGTGTGTACCAGATGAACGGCGCTGAGTTCGACCCCCGTGATGCTACGTGGGTGCCGAGGAACACTCTTGGAGAGTACTCGCTTTTCATCGGGGACAGCTACCCCATTTGAAGTGGATGCCACCTTCCGTGCACGACACGGAAAGGCCTGCGTTCATGAAGCATGGTTGTGTCTTCAGTGCGCACCGCCAGATGAACGACATGCTGGGACACGCTATCCCTGATTTATGCCGCTTCAGCTTGGATGAGTCTCCATCGTGTGGAACCGGACTAGAAAGCTGCGACAATGATTCCCGTTGCCCACCGCTATGGATCGTGCCATCCATGAAGAACACCTGGGACTGGAACCTGGAGGAGGACATGTAGCCCATCTATAACGTGTAAGTGGAGTACGGTAATTGTGAACGGTAGCGCTGTGAATATATGTAGACTAGTCGTGCACAAATTTATCACATGAATTGGAGATGAACTTGTGTGGCATACTGGCATTTGTCCTTTAGAATTTATTACTAGTAAATGTGTTATGTGTACATGCAACTTGTGTGTTGTTGCACGGGCTCCAACACACTCTTTGAGAAAAAAGGTGGCACAACTTTGGATATACGTGACGTGGCGGCATCATACAGTAGCATCGTTCGCTATAGTTGTAGTACACTCCTACTAGGACGACAACTCCTATAAAACCTTACGCTTGGCTCTTTGCCTCTTCGGGAGGTTCAACAGTTCATACTCGTGTGAACCTTGCACTTGGCTCTTCGCCTCTTCGGAAGATCCAACAATGATGATACTACAGTACAATATGCTTCTGGCAATCTAACACCGATTGAACTGCTACACGTCCACCGCGAGGGCGAGGGCGAGGGAGAGGGAGAGGGGGAGGGAGAGGGCGCTGTAGTCAAAACCCTCTCCACGTCCTGCGAACCACCGCACGCGTGGGCGAGCGAGAGGCATAGTAAGCAAGCTTCTCCTCGTTCGGCGAGTTGATGGGACACATAAAAGCAGTACTAGTACTAGTAGTAGTAGTCCATATTGCGTCCTTTCTGATTAATATGGCTTAATTTGAAACAAGAAAAAATACACTGGCGGTCAACGTATGTAAATACGCTCTTTACGGTCACTATATATAGTTTTGCGGCGATTATACGATCACTAGCTCATCGTAGAGCACCGTATTGCACCCTACTGACCGGCCACATAGTCGACGTGGCACTTTGTTGACTGGTTAAATTGTCACCTGGTTTCTGGGTCCCACCTGTCAGTTGGCAGAGCAAAGAAATTAGTTAAACAAAACTTTACGCAGGCGCGACACGAGTCCAACCCTTGCGCGCGAACCGCCCTGGCTGTGTATGTGAGTGCATGCACGTGTCCTCCCTCGGTCTTCCAACAAAGAGTGTACTCTAGATTGACATGATGTACATCTACACTTCCAATGCATTTAGCCTTTAATCTAAATCGATATTGATTGACTAATGCACCAACTTGTGCTGTAGGTATAGGCTACATGTCTATCCTTAATTACAGCATGCAACGGCCTTCATTTAATCTTCTTATCTCAATGGTCGCATGCACACATAAGTCTGCTACTTTTGGGCGTTAATTATGCCCTGTCAATGTGTAAATCTCTAAATGTACAGTCTTTCACGAACGTAGGGAGTAGGTTGAGCACTTGAGCGTGAGCGTGTGTGTTGCGTCGTGTGCTGTGTGCCGCATGGGTGCGTGAGTGTTGCGTGCGTCCATGTGTACGTGTGAGTGTTGCATGTTGCATGCATGCATGGGGCTTACTCCCTCCCATTGACATGTTCATATTTCAAGCTTCCTTCTGTTCCCTCCATATGGTGATACTCCCTCTGTTCCCAAATAGTACGGAGTAAAAGCCTCCCTCTGTTCCCAAATACGGAGTATTTGTCTTTCTACAGATTTCAACAAGTGACTAGGTACGGAGCAAAATGAGTGAAGTGAGCGTAGAGGCATAGGGATACTGTAGAAAGGAAGTCCTCGTGATCCATTATTCCCCATCTCGGTCAGAGAGAACTATACAACTAGTCTTCGCAGTGAAGTGACAATACACACTGCAGCAGATGGGACACATAATTAATAAGCTGAACCAGCGTGTTGGTGTTACTAAATTAGCCTTACCCAGTACTGCCATCTCTTCTTCTTCCTCCTCTCTTCCCCATCGTCGGCCGCACACCATTTACCCCCGCTCACTGCTCGCCCGCCCGCGCCATCTTCCTTGGTAGCTCGCACGTACCATATCCCCCCGCTCACTGCTCGGCCACACGAGGAGAAGCTTCTTCGCTCGCCCGCCCGAATCCACTTCCCCGCTGGCTCGCAGGCACCGAAAACCCCAATGGCAGAACCGACTGACACGCAGAGCCGTGATTGGAATTCCCTCCCCGATGTTCTCTTGGAGCAGATTTGTAGTCGTATGGACCTACTCAGCACCTTCCGTCTGGCCGCATGCTCTGTGTCTTTGTACCATCTACTCGTTTGCAACCGGCCGGCTCTTTTCAAGACACCCTGCTTGCTGATGCCCGATCCTCGTAGGTGGCCCAGACACCGACTTGACGATCCTACGGAGGTTGTCGTGGTGCCCCTGGACATGCTACCACTACCCGTCCACTTGTCCTTCATGCGCGGCCACTACTGGCGGGCAATGAAGGCCAACTGGATCGTCCTCATCCACCACACCGGTAGTCCATGGCGTCTCGTGGATATTTACACCTAGCGAGAGATCACCCTTCCATCGTTGGATACCGCCGCCATCGAGCCTCGCGGCCCGCCGGACACTCCTGCCTACTACGCATGAGACGCGTCAAGCTTTTGGCTCGACCTCTGTTTGCAGAAAGTTGTAATCTGCAAAGTGCCCACACCATCAGAAGACTACATGGATTACAAGCTCATTGCCTTGTTCAACATGGGATTAGTCTATCTGGAATCCGGTCGCCATACATGTTATGGCTCATCATCAATCCTGTTGAGGCAACATTTCTATCTGATGCTATAGTGCACGATGGCATCGTTTACGCGTCGACGCACAGATTGGCTACCTATATTGGTGGAATCTATCGTCGTGTAATTGTTCTATCTCATCTCATCTTTACCTTATGAATACGACTGCCTGTTCATTTGTTACAAATTTAGAATGCATAGCATGTCTATAACCACATCATTGCTATATGTTCCTCTCATTTCCTAGATTTTTATGACCACACATGTTATTGTTAGAGTTGATATGAGAACAATTGGCATCTAATGATTGTTAGAATACATATTATGAGCATAACATCATGATTGCTATATGTTACTCTCGTTTACAAGATTTTTATAACAACACATGTTATTGCTTAGAGTTGATATGAGAACAGTAGTAGTAAGTGCTATGGTAGAATATGAGTAGGCGCTGTCATAGCTAGTCATACTGTTTTCCTCTCATTGTTACATGATGTTTGAACCATGACATATTGCTAGAATATGAAAGCCATTGGCTTATTTTTTTAACTTGGGGTATGATTATGACCACGGCATTGCAATTCTCTGTCTATGATATGTGTCACTGTTATAATAATCTTAATTGCACACATACTCTGAACATGATTGTTTATTTTTGTCCTTTTGGTCTCCAATTTGAATTGTTGCAGCAGACGCAAATGCGCTAGCCTTCATGATTCTAGGACTTGGAATCATACTAGCCGATGGGTGGTGGTTTATCGCTCGTTCCGCTGACGGCGGTCATTTGATGCTCATTCGCATGTACCAAATTGACCAAACCATTACATCAAACCACATGCAGTACAATCCGTGGGGCGTTCGTGACATTGATGGCTATGGCTGCTTCGTGTTCGAGAAAGATCCCAGCTCCGTTGGGCCAGGCGTATTCAACTGGAGGCGGGTTTACAGCCTCGGCAACCACTCCTTGTTCCTCGGGCTCAATTATCCGATCATCCAACCAATCATCAATCATATCACCGGCGATGATTACTGTGCTATGCAACTTCCATTCGCGAGGGGGGGCTGTGTTTACACATCATACCATGGGTTTCATGAATCACCATATCCAGAGATTCGTCGACACAGCTTGTTGCCAGATAATCTTCAGTGTGTGAAAGGCATCAAGCTTCCATGCGATGGATGGCTTTTGCAAACCCGACATGCGGCGATGTGGTTCATGCCAACAGCAAATATGCACAACTTGATTCGTGCTGATATCTAGACTGAGCCATGTATTCTGCTGCTGTAGCACGACCCTCTTTTGTTGGATATTATGTACTGTTGTTAGTTTGAAGCACTCCTCTGGTTTGAAGGATAGATACCTTCCTGGGATCAAGTGCATCCTAACTCACCTGCATAGGATGTACTGATAATGATGATGGAGATGCTGTGCAGAAGCTATATATATATACCCGTCTATTTGATAATATATCAGAATATATT
>NC_053023.1:422482457-422730172 GCF_003073215.2 Triticum urartu | reverse complement strand
TACTTCTAATTAATGTTGTTGGGTTTTAATTATTTTTAATTGGGATTGAGAATGCTGTCAACCATTCTCAATGTTACACAACCACCATGATAGTTAATTAATCTTATTCCTTTGCAGTAGGGAAAAATTGGCTTTACGCAAAAAAAACCTTATAACCATAGAGCTTTTCCACCAGCCAAATATGCATGTAGTGATAGCCATTGTTCATCATTCTCTATGGTGTGAATTTGCCAGTACATTCAATGTACTGACCCATTTTCGGGCTGCAACGTCTTATGTTGCAGGTTTCTTACGACGAGTAAGTGATACGTTAGGGTTACGATTTCTACACTCAACTTTGCCGTTGGTGTTGATGGGAAACCACAACCTTGTTGCTTCCGCTATATTGGATTGAGGTAATAGTATTTACGTTACTTTATACATGTGATTTACCTCTGTTATAAATCCTTCGAGTACTGTGTGTGTCAGCATACTGATCCAGGGATGACACATAAGCACAGAGACTTGATCCATTCGGGTCGGGTCGCTACAAGATGGTATCAGAGCACATGTTGACTGTAGGACGTGACCCTAGAAACTGGCAAGCCCATAGCAAAGATTTTTCTCTACAACTTTCCCTTTCAAAAAGATCTTTTACCTCTCTTCTCTTCTGAGCTTATTCAAAATTCCCTTTAGTGAGACCATACCCCTTTCCCCTTTTGACCATTTGAAGATTCGACGGATGAGACCACTCCAAGAAGTACAAGATATCGGACAACCGAGACCATTCGGAAGGAAGGGGATTTTACCACACATTATGATAATGGAAACTACAATGGTTGAAGGCCGAAGACAAGTAGAATTGGAAGGCTCTGAAGAATCCCCAGATTTGTATGGCCTAGGAAGGCTACCCTTATGGAACTTGGCAGACTATGGAAGCTGTCAATACCCGAGATCAAGGTGTATGGGAGAAAGACTAAAACAAGGAGCATGAGAACTCGAAGTTTTGTCAAAGAAACCCTAAGGCAGAAGATATCAACTATGGAATGATAGCTCATGAATGACAAGAGCAGAAACATGGTTATCCGTGATGTCATCGCCCGCTGATGCTACTGTCACCGTGCTGAGTTAAGGATGCATTTCTTCAGAATGGATTTGATGGAAGAAGGCTGATGGAGCACCTAATAGTAAGATGAAGTTTTAACCTTAGCCGGTGTAACACCAGGGTCTGGAGTAGTACATCAAGAAGTTTAAGGTGGAGCTACAAGAAGCCATATTTTGACAAGGAGCATTTCGTGAAGAACTCAGGAACCAAATGCTGAAAATACCCAATCTGGAGGAGCTACAACCTCGAGATACCGGAGATTTATCAGGAACGAAAGGACAGTATGACCATGGCTCATGCCAAGGATGTTGAAACCCAGAAGTTTGAAATGCAACTCCAGAATATTCAAGGATGTCATGAGAGACTTCGCGTCAACAGAGTTGATCTGGCGAAACGACTTGAGAAAGATCAAGCACGACCGAAAGAAGCCATTGGAGGCATGAACAAGGTTTGAAGAGTTTGGCGACGTTGACCTTTAGAAGACCAAACCCCTGTTATATACCTACGTTAGATGCGACGATTGTGAGCTGTCAATTGTTTGATGTTTTCCGACAGCCACAACAAAAATCTGTCTTTTCAAAACTGTTGTTTGTATTGTGTGCATCCCTCTCTATCTCTCTTATCTCACCCCAAAAACCATGGACCTAATAGAGGATGAATGGAGATGAGCTTGTATTTTCTGGACCGATGAATCAATTGGAGACGGACCGATGGATTCAGAACATGGAGGATCATATGGAGAACAACCCTATAGTCGGAAAGGATATGGCCCAGCATGCTCTTCAATGCTTTGAAAGAGGTGCTGCTACTTGGTGGAGGATGTACCAAACCATCAATGGATGGCAAGGAGTAACCACTTGGAAAGAATTTAAGTTGACTTTGCTAAAGTCTCAGTTTGTGTCCCAGAAGTTGAAGCCTTATGGAAAGGATATGAGGAAACCATGTGCATGCAAGATTTGTGGAGAAATTGGACACACCCATAAAGAACACGAGGATGAATGCCCTAATTGTGAAGGAAGTCACCCAGCTGAAGAATGCCCAACTAGGCAGATCACTTGTTTCTTGTGTGAAGGGACTACCCACTACCCTGCACAGTGTCACATTTACCCCTTGGTACAAAGAACCATCCAGCAGAAGGAAGAAGCAATGAAAGGAGCCCTAATGGAAAATTTAGAAGAACCTACGATGAAGGAAGAGGTGGAGGACACACCGAAAGAGGAACCAATTAAACCCTGCACCAAGTCTTGCTATTCATGTGGAGAAGAAGGACACATCTCCCAAAATTGTATGAATGGGGATCTAGTAGAATTCCCGACAGAGGAAGTAGAATATGACCCACAGGAAATAGAAGCCATGATTGGAATGGATAAGTCCAGAAAGAGAAACCGATTGGATTCCAGGAGGAACCTGAGTCATATCATCTGTTACAAATGCAAGGAGTCAGGGCACTACCTCAGCAATTGCCCACAAATGGAGCCAAGGACCCAAGTAGGCTATATAATCACAAGGAAACCTCGAAACTTGCCCGAAGTAATATGTTTCCGTTGTAATGGAGCAGGGCACTTTGCCAGAGGTTGTCCGAAGGAGAAGGAGACTTGTGATAAATAGTTGAGTTTGTAACAGAAGTAATATAGTAGTGGTAGTGAGAACATTTTCTTTTATATTGAGGTATTGAGTTGAGGCATGTAATGGAAAAATAGGAGATTGTAATCATTTGAGAAGGAATAAAGTAGCATCGTTGGTACTGATATGGATTTTATGAGTTGTTACTCTATGAAGAAGAATTTTGACCATTTTGAGGATAAGAGAAATATGGTCTATGGAAGATTGTGCATTTTAAGGGTGAAAGTACCCTGTAAGAACCTTTGACCCCCAGAAAGGATAAAGATACTCCACTGCGTGGATTTTGGACAAAATGAATACGAGTTTTGTCTCGATATGTGTGATGCCCCAAGAGTATGTGGGATGAAGTTGGAGACCGACAGTTGTTTGGACCAAATGTGATCAAGGAGTCAGAAGAGAATGTTAAGTTGATTCGAGATAGGCTGAAGGTAGCTCAGTCCAGGCAGAAGAGTTATGTAGACTCACAAACTCAAGGAGGTAGTCTATGAAATTGGAGATAGAGCATGTCTTCATGTTTTCCCTCTGCGAGGAGTTAAACGGATTGGAGTTAAGGGACAGTTAGCCCCGAGATTTGTAGGACCATACCGAGTTTTGGAGCGTATGAGAGAAGTGGCCTACAAGTTGGAGTTACCCGAAGGACTGTCAGGAGTTCAAGATGTGTTTCACGTTTCCCAGTTGAAGAAGTGCCATGCAGAGATGGCCAATATTCCCGTGTAAGGACGCTTGACCCTGGAAAGGATAATGATGTGGAATATGGACTCCATAAGTATAAGTTTTTATCTCGGTATGAGGGATACCCCGAGGATGAAGAAATAAATTACTATTGGATATAAAGGAGGTATGATGTTGGAAATATGGATCAATGGAAACTCCATGATGAGTCTGAGTAATCATGTCCTAGTTTGGTGACAATAGAAGGAAGGAAGACAGTACAATTGGATGGATTTAAGAATACTAGGAAGTTGGAAGTTGGAATAACGATCAGTTGCCCTGATGATGAGTTCAAGATTTGCAAGTGATGAGATGGGCCATAACCCACAGGCCCCAGGACCTGCCAAGAAGCAAGCACATTCTTGCTGACGGAAAAACCCTGAAAGAAGTTATGATTTTATCGACAGACGATTTTATAGGAGTAACGCAAACCTGAGAGTTGTGAAGGAACGATAGATGTTTGTCTGGCTTGTAGAATCCATGGATTATCCGAACTTAGTTCGTCGACAAGAGAAATTCTGCAATGCTTGTGAGGATGACCGAGTGTTAGAATGCGAGATTCGCTAAACTGTATACATGGTAATGATTTGGGTGCGGGATGGATTGATCACCATACCGACTAACTCTTATTATTAGCCTTGCTATATGGGATGGTAAATCTGAGTGACTTGCCTATAGTAGAGAGACGATGATATTAAACCTTGTTAAACCTTAGAATGGTATACGTAATTTTTCCCTTGTACACGGCAGCTTTTGCCAACCGTAGGTTATACGGTGAGGATCAACCCAGACCCATTTCCTGCAGGAGAAACCACAAATTGTTGACCACCATGAGATATCGATAGTTGTTTAGTTTTGGCGCCAGACCGTCAGCTAAGAAGACCCAATCTCGGAAGAACCTTACCAAGATGAAAGGATAGAAGAATTGTGGTAAAGGTTATGCCACTACCATAAGAGCTCAGAGAAGGAATTTTCTCGAGGATCTAAGAAGACCGACACTGTCAAGAATAAGGATGGAGTATATGAGTATTGATGGAACAGTAACGATGTTTCTAAGGGTGGTAGCACCCCAGACCCCGTGTGATGATCGATGGATTTTGAGGAGACCCCCAAACCCTAACCTTTTCTTGCTAGCCTCTCCGAATCTCGAGGACGAGATTCCTTTTAAGGGTGGTAGGTTTGTAACATCCCAAAATTCTAAATTTTGGAATGTTATGAACACATAGATAGATTGATTGATTGTTTGATTGATTGCGTAAATTGAGTGAAATTCGAATTCCTTTTTGAAAGTTAAATGAGAGGGAATAAAAGGACTTTCCCAAACTTTCATATTTGTTTTCTGATCTCCATGAATTCAAATGCTTTTCAAACACAAAACCCTAGAGAGAAGATGACATGACTTCTTCCATTTAAAAATGAAAAGGGTTGTTGAAAATATTTGAATTTCATTTGAAAATATTCCAATTCTGAAACTTTATGCGACTCAATGATTTTCACGAGAGAAGATAAAATGACTTCTTCAAATTATATGAAATATGAGTTGGGAGTTTCAAAGAATTAAATTCAAAATTCTTTTGAATTTATTTTTCAAATTGGAATACATTAGATCATCATGCATATCTTATTTTCTTGCATTTTGGTCGATCCTAGAAATTTCACGCAACTCAAGGACCTTCGGAGAGAGTTGGAGATTTCGTTATTTCTTATTTGAGAGTTTTCTCGAATTGGAAAAGAGGATCATTTGATTTATTTATTTCATCTTCAATTATTTTTCCATTATCAAAAAAAATATGAGAGAGGGAATAATATGACTTTCCCAAATTTAGGAAAAAATGAAGATTTAATAAATAGATCAATTTTATTTTTCCGGAGTTTATTTGCATTTTATTTGGATAGGGAAAAATGCGCGTTTTCAAAATTTGCTTTTTAGGCCCGGAGTAAAGTTCATTTTGTTCGACTCATTTTTAGGAGTCGGAGAAAATTTACTTTATTAGATTTGGAGTTCGTTTAGATCTCGTTTTGTTTTTTTTTCCGAGCGCGGAACAGTTTTAGAAAAAAAAAGAAAAGAGAGAGAGAGAGCTCCAGCGACTTGGGCCTAAGGCCCAAGCCACCGAGCCAGCCAGGCCAGAGGCCATCGCGCGCCACGCCCAGGGAGGAGCCGCACCAGGCGCAAGGCGCCAGGGAGCCGCCGTCCTTTGTGGATTTCTAGTAGGATTCATCTACTTTCGTTTTTTTTCTAGATATTTTCCCTCTTTTCTTTCCTAGTCTTAGTCCAATTCCTTGACCCCTACACCAAGTTTTCTCCCCCTCCCCAATATAAATACTCCCACCCCCCTTTAAACACATCAAATCCAAGGCCCCAAAGCCCCAAGCACACCGCGCCGCCCCTTGTGCCCCGCGCCGCGCCGCCCTGCACGCACCGCCGCCGCCGCACCTTGCCGCGCCGCCGCCGCCCTGCGTCACCGCGCCGCCCGCCCTGCGTCACCGCGCGCCGCCGCCCTGCGTCACCGCGCGCCGCCGCCTGCTCACCACCGCCGCCGCCGCCCAACGCCGCCGTCGCCGCCGTTCGCCGGAGGTACCGCGCCGCGTCTCTTCTTTCCCTCGGTTCGGTTTATCTTATAAACCGTTCCGATTCTTTTCTTCTCTACCGATTCGTTTTCTCTCCGATTCTTCGCCAAACCGTTCCGGTGTTCTAGATCGGTTTTTCGTTTCGATCTCTTTTCCGAAAACCCTAGATTGGTTTTCGTTCTTCTTTCGGACCGTTCGTCTCAACGAACGTGATCACCGATTATTTCACAGTTAACGACGCCTGTTTCGTATAACCGTTCTTCTTTTTCTTCCCGTCGGATTTATTCCGCAATCGCGATCTCAGATCCGATCTTCGTTCTAGTTTATCTTCTCGCTCCTTTATCGGAATCAGGTGATTCAAGCGCCTGGAGTTTCATCTCGAAACCGCCGTTCCGTCTAATCAACTTGAACAAGCTTTTGCTACAGTAAAATTTGACCTAGTTTCAACTTGCTAGAACCGAGTTGTTTTCTTCCGCCGTTTGTTTTTCGTCGTTTGTTCGGGTTCTTTCTTTGCAACCGGAGTTCTTAAGTTGAACTTTCTGGTTCGTGTCTTCTTGTTCGAGTTTTTCTGTGCATTAGATGAGTACTTATTGTGTGGTTACTATTGTTTGCTTACGATAGATTGACCGGAGTGTGACGAGTAGATCTATCACGAGTTTTGAGTGCGAATCATCTTCATCAACATTGCAGGCAAGTTCACACTTTGATCATACCTTTTCTACAACCCATGTTTTATTGCATTAGATCAATCCTCACACATTGCATGATTAGGATCTAATTAAATTGTGGGATGGGAAGTAGATGAGGTAGTACCTATTACCTGTATTATTATCAAACCTTTGGGAGTTACTTCTACGTTTGCTTATATTATGCCATGCTATGCTAGTAGACGTGGATTGGGTGAGTGATATCCATGACAGATGTGAGTTGATAATTTTAATGGTTTATCTAAGGTGGCAACTTAAACACACATCTGGGTGGATTGAGGCACCTGATGTCTATCAGGACTTGCCTGTTTTTTTTTGGACCGCCACCCAGGCTCAAAGGGATCATAAGATCTTTCATGCTAGAAACTTCCGTGTGCAGCCACAAGCCATTATGGGCTCTGGCATAGTTGACTAAGTAGTGCGAACTCTTACGGGGTGGACTAGCAGATGTAGGGGATGTAGGTGTACCGGTCTACCCCACATGTAAGGTGCTAGTGCTTCTGAAAGACTATGTCTCGGTCATCCGTCTTCTCAAACACCATGTAGTGCGAGAAACCAAACGGAGGCGATTGAGTCTTGTGGGGAAAAGTGCGCAAACCTCTGCAGAGTTTACAAACTAATCATGATTAGCCGTGTCCCCGGTTATGGACAACTTGAGTATCTAGTACTTGAATATCATTGTGAATCTCATCATGTTACTTCTAATTAATGTTGTATTGTTTTAATTATTTTTAATTGGGATTGAGAATGCTGTCATCTCAATGTTTCACAACCACCCTGATAGTAATTAATCTTATTCCTTTGCAGTAGGGAAAAATTGGCTTTACGCAAAAACCTTATAACCATAGAGCTTTTCCACCAGCCAAATATGCATGTAGTGATAGTCATTGTTCATCATTCTCTATGGTGTGAATTTGCCAGTACATTCAATGTACTGACCCGTTTTCGGGCTGCAACGTCTTATGTTGCAGGTTTCTTACGACGAGTAAGTGATACGTTAGGGTTACGATTTCTACACTCAACTTTGCCATTGGTGTTGATGGGAAACCACAACCTTGTTGCTTCCGCTATATTGGATTGAGATAATAGTATTTACGTTACTTTATACATGTGATTTACCTCTGTTATAAATCCTTCGAGTACTGTGTGTGTCAGCATACTGATCCAGGGATGACACATAAGCACAGAGACTTGATCCATGGGTCGGGTCGCTACAGGTGGCCACGAGGCAGGGGGGTGCGCCTTTGAAGGAAATATGCCCTAGAGGCAATAATAAAGTTATTATTTATTTCCTTATTTCATGATAAATGTTTATTATTCATGCTAGAATTTTATTAACCAGAAACATAATACATGTGTGAATACATAGACAAACAGAGTGTCACTAGTATGCCTCTACTTGACTACCTCGTTGATCAAAGATGGTTAAGTTTCCTAACCATAGACATGAGTTGTCATTTGATTAACGGGATCACATCATTAGGAGAATGATGTGATTGACTTGACCCATTCCGTTAGCATAGCACTTGATCGTTTAGTTTGTTGCTATTGCTTTCTTCATGACTTATACATGTTCCTATGACTATGAGATTATGCAACTCCCGTTTACCGGAGGAACACTTTGTGTGCCACCAAACGTCACAACGTAACTAGGTGATTATAAAGGTGCTCTACAGGTGTCTCCAAAGGTACTTGTTGGGTTGGCGTATTTCGAGATTAGGATTTGTCACTCCGATTGTCGGAGAGGTATCTCTGGGCCCACTCGGCAATGCACATCACTATAAGCCTTGCAACTAATGAGTTAGTTGCGGGATGATGTATTACGGAACGAGTAAAGAGACTTGCCAGTAACGAGATTGAACTAGGTATTGAGATACCGACGATCGAATCTCGGGCAAGTAACATACCGATGACAAAGGGAACAACGTATGTTGTTATGCGGTCTGACCGATAAAGATCTTCGTAGAATATGTAGGAGCCAATATGGGCATCCAGGTCCCGCTATTGGTTATTAACCAGGGAGGTGTCTCGGTCATGTCTACATAGTTATCGAACCCGTAGGGTCCGCACGCTTAACGTTTGTTGACGATACAGTACTATATGAGTTATGTATGTTGATGACCGAATGTTGTTCGCAGTCCGGGATGAGATCACGGACATGACGAGGAACTCCGGAATGGTCCAGAGATAAAGTTTGATATATGGGATAGTAGTGTTTGATCTTCGGAAGGGTTCCGGAATTCACCGGAAGGGGTTCCAGATGTTTCCCGAAATGTTTGGGCACGAGAACACTTTATGTGGGCCAAAGGGGAAAGCCCACAAGGCTTTTGGAAAGTGCAAAAGGAAGTTTTGCGGAGACCAGAGGCTAGATGCCAGGAACCCTGGCGTCTAAGGGGTAGACGCCGGGAACCCTGGCGTCTAGCCCTGGAGTCCGAGAAGGACTCTTGTCTTTCAGGTGAAACCGACTTTGAGGAGGCTTTTACTCCAAGTTTCGACCCCATGGCTCAACATATAAATAGAGGGGTAGGGCTAGCACCAAAGACATCAAGAAACACCAAGCCGTGTGCCGGCAACCCCGTCCCCTCTAGTTTATCCTTCGTCATAGTTTTCGTAGTGCTTAGGCGAAGCCCTGCGGAGATTGTTCTTCACAACACCGTCACCATGCCGTCGTGCTACCGGAACTCATCTAATACTTCGCCTCTCTTGCTGGATCGAGAAGGCGAGGACGTCACCGAGCCGAACATGTGCAGAACTCGGAGGTGCCGTGCTTTCGGTACTTGGATCGGTCGGATGTGAAGACGTACGACTACATCAACCGCGTTGATATAACGCTTCCGCGAACGGTCTACGAGGGTACGTAGACAACACTCTCCCCTCTCGTTGCTATGAATCACCATGATCTTGCGTGTGCGTAGGAATTTTTTTGAAATTACTACGTTCCCCAACAGTGGCATCCGAGCCAGGTTTTATGCGTTGATGTTATATGCACGAGTAGAGTTGTGGGTGATATAAGTCATACTGCTTACCAGCATGTCACACTTTGGTTCGACGGTATTGTTGGATGAAGTGGCCCGGACCGACATTACGGGTACGCTTACGCGAGACTGGTTTTACCGCCGTGCTATGCACACAGGTGACTAGCGGGTGTCAGTTTCTCCAACTTAAGTTGAACCGAGTGTGGCTACGCCTGGTCCTTGAGAAGGTTAAAACAGCACCAACTTGACAAACTATCATTGTGGTTTTGATGCGTAGGTAAGAACGGTTCTTGCTAAGCCCATAGCAGTCATGTAAAACTTGCAACAACAAAGTAGAGGACGTCTAACTTGTTTTTGCAGGGCATGTTGTGATGTGATATGGTCAAGACGTGATGAGATATAAGTTGTTGTATAAGATGATCATGTTTTAGTTATCGGCAACTGGCAGAAGCCTTATGGTTGTCTCTTTATTGCATAAGATGCAAGCGCCAAATAATTGCTTTACAATTATCGCAATGCGATAGCAATAGTTGCAAGAGCAATAGTTGGCGAGACGACCATGTGACGACACATTGATATAGATCAAGGTGATGGAGATCATGGTGTCATGCCGGTGACGATGGAAATCATGACGATGTTTTGGAGATGGAGATCAAAGGCACAAGATGATGATGGCCATATCATGTCACATATTTTGTTTGCATGTGATGTTTATCTTTTATGCATCTTATCTTGCTTTGATTGACGGTAGCATTATAAGATGATCTCTCACTAAATTTCAAGATAAAAGTGTTCTCCCTGAGTATGCACCGTTGCCAAAGTTCGTCGTGCCCAGACACCACGTGATGATCGGGTGTGATAAGCTCTACGTCCATCTACAACGGGTGCAAGCCAATTTTTGCACACGCAGAATACTCAGGTTAAACTTGACGAGCCTAGCATATGCAGATATGGCCTCGAAACACTGAGACTGAAAGGTCGAGCGTGAATCATATAGTAGATATGATCAACATTGTGATGTTCACCATTGAAAACTACTCCATTTCACGTGATGATCGGTTATGGTTTAGTTGATTTGGATCACGTGATCACTTAGAAGATTAGAGGGATATCTTTCTAAGTGGGAGTTCTTAAGTAATATGATTAATTGAACTTAAATTTATCATGAACCTTGTCCTAGTAATATTAGCATATCTATGCTGTAGATCAATAGCTCGCGTTTAGCTCCCCTGTTTTATTTTTGATACGTTCCTAGAGAAAACTAAGTTGAAAGATGTTAGTAGCAATGATGCGGATTGGATTTGTGATCTGAGGTTTATCCTCATTGCTGCACAGAAGAATTATGTCCTTAATGCACCGCTAGGTGACAGAACTATTGCAGGAGCAGATGCAGATGTCATGAACGTTTGGCTAGCTCAATATGATGACTACTTGATAGTTTAGTGCACCATGCTTAACAGCTTAGAATTGGGACTTCAAAGACGTTTTGAACGTCATGGATCATATGGATGTTCCAGGAGTTGAAGTTAATATTTCAAGCAAATACCCGAGTTGAGAGATATGAAGTCTCCAACAAGTTCTATAGCTAAAAGATGGAGGAGAATAGCTCAAGCAGTGAGCATGTGTTCAGATTGTCTGGGTACTACAATCGCTTGAATCAAGTGGGAGTTAATCTTCCAGATAAAATAATGATTGACAGAATTCTCTAGGCACCGTCACCAAGTTAGTAGAACTTCGTGATGAACTGTATGCAAGGGATGATGAAAACGATTCCCGAGCTTTTCATGATGATGAAATCGATGAAGGTAGAAATCAAGAAAGAGCATCAAGTGTTGATGATTAACAAGACCACTAGTTTCAAGAAAAGGGCAAAGGGAAAGAAAGGGAACTTCAAGAAGAACGGAAAGCAAGTTCCTGCTCAAGTGAAGAAGCACAAGTCTGGTCCTAAGCCTGAGACTAAGTGCTTCTACTGCAAAGGGACTGGTCACTGGAAGCGGAACTGCCCCAAGTATTTGGCGGATAAGAAGGATGGCAAAGTGAACAAAGGTATATTTGATATACAAATTATTGATGTGTATTTTACTAGTGTTCGTAGAAACCCCTCGGTATTTGATACCGGTTCAGTTGCTAAGAGTAGTAACTTGAAACGGGAGCTGCAGAATGAACAGAGACTAGTCAAGGGTGAAGTGACGATGTGTGTTGGAAGTGGTTCCAAGATTGATATGATCATCATCGCACACTCCCTATACTTTCGGGATTAGTGTTGAACCTAAATAAATGTTATTTGGTGTTTGCGTTGAGCATGAATATGATTTGATCATGTTTATTGCAATACGGTTATTCATTTAAGTAAGAGAATAAATTGTTGTTCTGTTTACATGAATAAAACCTTCTATGGTCATACACCCAATGAAAATGGTTTGTTGGATCTCGATTGTGGTGATACACATTCTCATAATATTGAAGCCAAAAGATGCAAAGTTAATAATGATAGTGCAACTTATTTGTGGCACTCCCGTTTAGGTCATATTGGTGTAAAGCGCATGAAGAAACTCCATGCTGATGGGCTTTTGGAATCACTTGATTATGAATCAGTTGATGTTTGCGAACCATGCCTCATGGGCAAGATGACTAAGACTCCGTTCTCCAGAACAATGGAGCGAGCAACAGATTTGTTGGAAATCATACATACTGATGTATGTGGTCCGATGAATATTGAGGCTCGCGGCAGGTATCATTATTTTCTAATCTTCACAGATGATTTGAGCAGATATGAGTATATCTACTTGATGAAACACAAGTCTGAAACATTTGAAAAGTTCAAAGAATTTCAGAGTGAAGTGGAGAATCATCGTAACAAAAATAAAAATTTCTACGATATGATCGCAGAAGTAAAATATTTGAGTTACGAGTTTGGCCTTCAGTTAAAACAATGTGAAATAGTTTCACTATTCACGCCACCTGAAACACCACAGTGTAATGGTGTGTCCGAACGTCATAACCATACTTTATTAGATATGGTGCGATCTATGATGTCTCTTACCAATTTACCACTATCGTTTTGGGGTTATGCATTAGAGACAGCTACATTCACGTTAAAAAGGGCACCATCTAAATCCATTGAGGCGACACCGTATGAACTGTGGTTTGGCAAGAAACCAAAGTTGTCGTTTCTTAAAGTTTGAGATTGCAATGCTTATGTGGAAAAGTTTCAACCTGATAAGCTCAAACCCAAATCGGAGAAGTGTGTCTTCATAGGATACCCAAAAGAAAATGTTGGGTACACCTTCTATCACAGATCTGAAGGAAAGATATTCATTGCTGAGAATGGATCCTTTCTAGAGAAGGAGTTTCTCTCGAAAGAAGTGATTGGGAGGAAAGTAGAACTTGAAGAGGTAACTGTACCTGCTCCCTTATTGGAAAGTAGTTCATTACAGAAATCTGTTTCTGTGACTCTTACACCAATTAGTGAGGAAGCTAATGATGATGATCATGTAACTTCATATCAAGTTACTACCGAACCTCGTAGGTAAACCAGAGTGAGATCCGCACCAGAGTGGTACGGTAATCCTGTTCTGGAGGTCATATTACTTGACCATGACGAACCTACGAACTATGAGGAAGCGATGATGAGCCCAGATTCCACGAAATGGCTTGAGGCCATGAAATCTGAGATGAGATCCATGTATAAGAACAAAGTATGGACTTTGATTGACTTGCCCAAAGATCAGCGAGCCATTGAGATTAAATGGATCTTCAAGAGGAAGACGGACGTTGATAGTAGTGTTACTATCTACAAAGCTAGAATTGTCGCAAAAGGTTTTCGACAAGTTCAAGATGCTGACTACGATGAGAGTTTCTCACTCGTATCTATGCTTAAGTCTGTCCGAATCATGTTAGCAATTGCCACATTTTATGAAATCTGGCAAATGGATAAACAAAACTGCATTCCTTAATGGATTTATTAAAGAAGAGTTGTATATGATGCAACTAGAAGGTTTTGTCACTCCTAAAGGTGCTAACAAAATATGCAAGCTCCAGCAATCCATCTATGGACTGGTGCAAGCATCTCGGAGTTGGAATATACACTTTGATAAGTTGATCAAAGCATATAGTTTTATACAGACTTGCAGTGAAGCCTATATTTACAAGAAAGTGAGTGGGAGCACTACATCATTTCTAATAAGTATATGTGAATGACATATTGTTGATCGGAGATAATGTAGAATTATTCTACATAGCATAAAGGAGTGTTTGAAAGGAGTTTTTCAAAGAAAGACCTCGGTGAAGCTGCTTACATATTGAGCATCAAGATCTATAGAGATAGATCAAGACGCTTGATAAGTTTTTCAATGAGTACATACCTTGACAAGATTTTGAAGTAGTTCAAAATGGAACCATAAAAGAAAGAGTTCTTGCCTATGTTACAAGGTGTGAAACTGAGTAAGACTCAAAGACCGACCACGGCAGAAGATAGAAAGAGAATGAAAGTCATTCCCTATGCCTTGGCCATAGGTTCTATAAAATATGCTATGTTGTGTACCAGATCGATTATATACCCTACACTGATTTTGGCAAGGGGTACAATAGTGATCTAGGAGTAGATCACTGGACAGCGGTCAAAATTATCCTTAGTGGAATAAGGATATGTTTCTCGATTATGGAGGTGACAAAAAGGTTCGTCATAAAGGGTTACGTCGATGAAAATTTTGACACTGATCCAGATGACTTTAAATCTCAATCTGGATACATATTGAAAGTGGGAGCAATTAGCTAGAGTAGCTCCGTGCAGAGCATTGTTGACATAGAAATTTGCAAAATACTTACGGATCTGAATGTGGCAGACCCGTTGACTAAACTTCTCTCACAAGCAAAACATGATCACACCTTAGTACTCTTTGGGTGTTAATCACATAGCGATGTGAACTAGATTATTGACTCTAGTAAACCCTTTGGGTGTTGGTCACATGTCGATGTGAACTATGGGTGTTAATCACATGGTGATGTGAACTATTGGTATTAAATCACATGGCGATGTGAACTAGATTATTGACTCTAGTGCAAGTGGGAGACTGAAGGAAATATGCCCTAGAGGCAATACTAAAGTTATTATTTATTTCCTTATTTCATGATAAATGTTTATTATTCATGCTAGAATTGTATTAACCAGAAACACAATACATGTGTGAATACATAGACAAACAGAGTGTCACTAGTATGCCTCTACTTGACTAGCTCGTTGATCAAAGATGGTTAAGTTTCCTAACCATAGACATGAGTTGTCATTTGATTAACGGGATCACATCATTAGGAGAATAATGTGATTGACTTGACCCATTCCGTTAGCTTAGCACTTGATCGTTTAGTTTGTTGCTATTGCTTTCTTCATGACTTATACATGTTCCTATGACTATGAGATTATGCAACTCCCATTTACCAGAGGAACACTTTGTGTGCCACCAAACGTCACAATGTAACTGGGTGATTATAAAGGTGCTCTACAGGTGTCTCCAAAGGTACTTGTTGAGTTGGCGTATTTCGAGATTAGGATTTGTCACTCCGATTGTCAGAGAGGAATCTCTGGGCCCACTCGGTAATGCACATCACTATAAGCCTTGCAAGCATTGCAACTAATGAGTTAGTTGCGGGATGATGTATTACGGAACGAGTAAAGAGACTTGCCGGTAACGAGGTTGAACTAGGTATTGAGATACCGATGATCGAATCTCGGGCAAGTAGCATACCGATGACAAAGGGAACAACGTATGTTGTTATGCAGTCTGACCGATAAAGATCTTCGTAGAATATGTAGGAGCCAATATGGGCATCCAGGTCCCGCTATTGGTTATTAACCAGAGAGGTTTCTTGGTCATGTCTACATAGTTCTCGAACCCATAGGGTCCGCACGCTTAACGTTCATTGATGATATAGTACTATATGAGTTATGTATGTTGATGACCGAATGTTGTTCGGAGTCCGGGATGAGATCACGGACATGACGAGCAACTCCAGAATGGTCCGGAGATAAAGTTTGATATATGGGATAGTAGTGTTTGATCTCCGGAAGGGTTTCGGAATTCACCGGAAGGGGTTCCGGATGTTTCCCGAAATGTTTGGGCACGAGAACACTTTATGTGGGCCAAAGGGGAAAGCCCACGAGGCTTTTGGAAAGTGCAAAAGGAAGTTTTGCAGAGACCAGAGGCTAGACGCCAGGAACCCTGGCGTCTAGGGGGTAGACACCGGGAACCCTGGAGTCTAGCCCTGGAGTCCGAGAAGGACTCCTGCCTTTCGGGTGAAACCGACTTTGAGGAGGCTTTTACTCCAAGTTTCGACCCCAGGGCTCAACATATAAATATAGGGGTAGGGCTAGCACCAAAGACATCAAGAAACACCAAGTCGTGTGCCGGCAACCCCGTCCCCTCTAGTTTATCCTCCGTCATAGTTTTCGTAGTGCTTAGGCAAAGCCCTGTGGAGATTGTTCTTCACCAACACTGTCACCACGCCGTCATGCTGCCGGAACTCATCTACTACTCCGCCCCTCTTGCTGGATCGAGAAGGCGAGGATGTCACCGAGCCGAACGTGTGCATAACTCGGAGGTGCCGTGCTTTCGGTACTTGGATCGGTCAGACGTGAAGACGTACGACTACATCAACCGCGTTGATATAACGCTTCCGCGAACGGTCTACGAGGGTACGTAGACAACACTCTCCCCTCTTGTTGCTATGCATCACCATGATCTTGCGTGTGCGTAGGATTTTTTTTTGAAATTACTATGTTCCTCAACAACTTTCACTAGTGCAAGTTCTGTCAACAATAATAACATAATTGGATCACATAAATATCCCTCAACATGCCACAAAGAGTCACTCCAAAGTCACTAATAGCAGAGAACGAACAAAGAGATTATGGTAGGGTACGAAACCACCTCAAAGTTATTCTTTCCAATCAATCCGTTGGGCTATTCCTATAAGTGTCACAAACAGCCCTAGAGTTCGTACTAGAATAACACCTTAAGACACAAATCAACCAAAACCCTAATGTCACCTAGATACTCCAATGTCACCTCAAGTATTCATGGGTATGATTATACGATATGCATCACACAATCTCAGATTCATCTATTCAACCAACACATAGAACCTCAAAGAGTGCCCCAAAGTTTCTACCGGAGAATCACGACAAAAACGTGTGCCAACACCTATGCATAGGTTCATGGGCGGAACCCGCAAGTTGATCACCAAAACATACATCAAGTGAATCACGTGATATCCCATTGTCACCACAGGTACGCACGACAAGACATACATCAAGTGTTCTCAAATCTTTAAAGACTCAATCCGATAAGATAACTTCAAAGGGGAAACTCAATCCATTACAAGAGAGTAGAGGGGGGAAGAAAACATCATAAGATCCAACTATAATAGCAAAGCTCGCGATACATCAAGATTGTATCACCTCAAGAACACGAGAGAGAGATCAAACACATAGCTACTGGTACATACCCTCACCCCCAAGGGAGAATTACTCCCTCCTCGTCATGGAGATCACCGGGATGATGAAGATGGCCACCGGAGGGGGATTCCCCCTCCGGCAGGGTGCCGAAACGGGTCTAGATTGGCTTTTGGTGGCTACGGAGGCTTCTGGCGGCGGAACTCCCGATCTATTGTGCTCCCCGATCGTTTTAGGGTATATGGGTATATATAGGAGGAAGAGGTACGTCAGGGGAGCCACGAGGGGCCCACGAGGGTGGAGGGCGCGCCCTAGGGGGGTGGGCCCGCCCCCTACCTCATGGCTCCCTCGTTTCTTTCCTGATGTGCACTCCAAGTCTATCAGGTTGCTTTCCTTCCAAAAATAAGTTCCGTGAAGTTTCAGGTCAATTGGACTCCGTTTGATTTTCCTTTTCTGCGATACTCTAAAACAAGGAAAAAACAGAAACTAGCACTGGGCTTTGGGTTAATAGGTTCATCCCAAAAATCATATAAAATAGTATATAAATGCATATAAAACATCCAAGATTGATAATATAATAGCATGGACCAATCAGAAATTATAGATACGTTGGAGACGTATCACCCGCCTCCTGACTGATTGACCCATTTGCACTTAAACAAAGGGACCTTAAAATCATGTCTGTAGTCAAGTTCCCATATGTCCACTATCTGACCATAATATGTGTCCGTTACCCTATTGGTTGCTGCATCAAAGCAGACACTGTTGTTTTGGTTGGTGCTCTTTTGATCTTGCACGACCGTGTAAAATGTATTCCCATTTATCTCGTATCCTTTGTAAGTCAATACAGTCGAAGATGGTCCCCTGGACAACGAGTACAACTGATCAAAAATAGTGTTGTCACCTCTGAGACGTGTTTCCAACCAACTGCCGAAAGCCCTGATGTGTTCACATGTAATCCAGTCGTCACACTGCTCTAGGTGTTTGGAGCATAGACTGTTCTTGTGTTCATCGACATATGGGGTCACCAAGGTAGAGTTCTGTAGAACTGTGTAGTGTGCTTGAGACCAAGAATGCTCGTCCCTGCATATTATTGAGTCCCCTCCTAGCGTGCCTTTTCCAGTTAGTCTCCCCTCATACCGCGAGTAAGGGAGACCAATCTTAAGGCCATGAATGAAGTCAACACAAAACCCAATGACATCCTCTGTTTGATGGCCCATGGAGATGCTTCCTTCTGGCCTAGTGCGGTTACGGACATATTTCTTTAGGACTCCCATGAACTTCTCAAAGGGGAACATATTGTGTAGAAATAAGGGGCCCAGAACGACAATCTCGTTGACTGGAGGAACTAGGACGTGTGTCATGATATTGAAGAAGGATGGTGGGGACACCATCTCGAAACTGACAAGATATTGCGCCACATCACTCCTTAGCCTTGGTATGATTTCTGGATCGATCACCTTTTGAGAGATTGCATTGAGGAATGCACATAGCTTCACAATGGCTAATCAGACGTTTTTCAGTAGAAGCCCCCTCAATGCAACCGGAAGCAGTTGCGTCATAATCACGTTGCAGTCATGAGACTTTAGGTTCTGGAACTTTTTCTCTGGCATATTTATTATTCCCTTTATATTCGACGAGAAGCCAAACGAGGCCTTCATACTGAGCAGGCATTCAAAAAGATTTCCTTCTCTTCTTTGGTAAGAGCATAGCTGGCAGGACCTATTCATACTACTTTGGAGGCATGCCGTCTTTTTCGTGCAAATGTTGCAAGTCCTCCCGTGCCTTCGGTGTATCTTTTGTCTTCCCATACACGCCCAAGAAGCCTAGCAGGTTCCTGCAAAGGTTCTTCGTCGCGTGCATCACGTTGATTGAAGAGCGGACCTCTAGGTCTTTCCAGTAGGGTAGGTCCCAAAATATAGATTTCTTCTTCCACATGGGCGCGCGTCCCTCAGCGTCATTTGGAACAGATAGTCCGTCAGGACCCTTTTCAAATATTATGTGTAAATCATTGGGCATAACAAGTACGTGATCACCGGTACGCATGGCGGGCTTCTTCCAGTGATTTGCCTCGTCATTGAAATGCTTGCCTTTCTTTCGACATTGATGGTTGGCCGGAAGAAATCGATGATGGCCCAGGTACACATTCTTCCTGCATTTGTCCAGGTATATACTTTTGATGTCAGCTAAACAGTGTGTGAATGCGTGGTATCCCTTGTTTGTCTGTCCTGAAAGGTTACTGAGTGCGGACCAATCGTTGATGGTTACAAACAACAACGCATGCAGGTTAAATTCCTCCTGTTTGTGCTCATCCCACACACGTACACCGTTTCCATTCCACAGCTGTAAAAGTTCTTCAACTAATGGCCTTAGGTACACATCAATGTCGTTGCCGGGTTGCTTAGGGCCTTGGATGAGAACTTGCATCATAATGAACTTACGCTTCATGCACATCTAAGGAGGAAGGTTATACATACATAGAGTCATGGGCCAGGTGCTGTGATTGCTGCTCTGCTCCCCAAAAGTATTAATGCCATCCGCGCTTAAACCAAACCATATGTTCCTTGGGTCACCTGCAAACTCAGTCCGATACTTTCTCTCGATTTTTCTCCACTGCGACCCGTCAGCGGGTGCTCTCAACTTCTCGTCTTTCTTACGGTCCTCTCTGTGCCATCGCATCAACTTGGCATGATCTTCGTTTCTGAATAGACGTTTCAACCATGGTATTATAGGAGCATACCACATCACCTTGGCAGGAACCCTCTTCCTGGGGTCTCGCCGTCAACATCACCAGGGTCATCTCGTCGGATCTTATATCGCAATGCACCGCATACCGGTCATGCGTTCAAATCCTCGTACGCACTGCAGTAGAGGATGCAGTCACTAGGGCATGCATGTATCTTCTGCACCTCCAATCCTAGAGGGCATACGACCTTCTTTGCTGCGTACATACCGTCGGGTAATTCGTTATCCTTTGGAAGCTTCTTCTTCAATATTTTCAATAGCTTCTCAAATCCTTTGTCAGGCACAGCATTCTCCGCCTTCCACTGCAGTAGTTCCAGTACGGTACCGAGATTTGTGTTGCCATCTTCGCAATTGGGGTACAACCCTTTTTTGTGATCCTCTAATATGCGATCGAACTTCAGCTTCTCCTTTTGACTTTCACACTGTCTCCTTGCATCAACAATGACCCGGCGGAGATCATCACCGGGCACATCGTATGGTTCCTCTTGATCTTCAGCAGCTTCCCCCGTTGCAGCATCACCGCATTTAGGGGGCACATAGTTTTCATCGTCCTCTTCTTCTTCGCTGTCTTCCATCATAACCCATATTTCTCCATGCTTGGTCCAAACATTATAGTGTGGCATGAAACCCTTATAAATCAGGTGGCTATGAAGGATTTTCCGGTTAGAGTAAGACTTCATATTGCCACATATAGGGCATGGACAACACATAAAACCATTCTGCTTGTTTTCCTCAGCCACTTCGAGAAAATTATGCACGCCCTTAATGTACCCGGAGGCGTGTCTGTCACCGTACATCCATTGTCAGTTCATCTGCGTGCATTATATATAATTAAGTGTGTCAAAAACCATTACAGAACATCATGGATAGATAAGTGACCAAATTAATAGAAGTTCATCATCACATTAAAACCAAAGTACATACATGGTTCTCATTGAACAACATATAGCTCTCCAGAGCATCTAATTAAACCATACATTGAAACTATGTAAAACATTTCAACACAACAACAAATGCGATCATAATCGCAACCAAGGTAACAATTGATCCAACGGCATAATGATACCAAGCCTCGGTATGAATGGCATATTTTCTAATCTTTCTAATCTTCAAACGCATTGCATCCATGTTGATCTTGTGATCATCGACGACATGCGCAACATGCAACTCCAATATCATCTTCTCCTCCTCAATTTTTTAGTTTTTCCTTCAAGTAATTGTTTTCTTCTTCAACTAAATTTAACCTCTCGACAATAGGGTCGGTTGGAATTTCCGGTTCACATACCTCCTAGATAAATAAAATCTATGTCACGTTGGTCAGCATAATTTTCATAAACAATAAATGAACCAAATAGTTATAAAAGATAATATATACCACATCCGAGTCATAGACAGGACGAGGGCCGACGGGGGTGGATACCAAAACCATCGCACTATATAGTAACAAGCAATAATAAAAGTAAGAAAATTAGACAAGTATCTATCTAATCATACAAGTAAGAATTTTTTTCTTTCAGAAAGAAGATAAAAACAAGAGGCTCACCATGGTGGTGCCAGCGACGAGATCAGTGCGGGCGATCGACGTCGGTGAAGACGGGGATGTGACGTGATGAACCGCTAAACCTAGACAAATCTTGAGGAAAATGGAGCTTGGAGGTCGAGTTTCAAGAGGAGAAAGATTAACTAGTGTAGCTAGGGCATTTCATCGAACACCTCATGTGCATAGGAGGTGAGCTAGAGCACCACAAAGCGCTCACCTCGCCGGCCAGAAAAAACAGAGCAGTGCGGAGTGCTCTGCTCGCCGGTGATGGGGTATATATAGGCAACTCATTGGTCCCGGTTCGTGGCTGGAACCGGGACTAAAGGCCCCCCTTCTGTCCCGGTTCCAGCCACAAACCGGGACCAATAGATGTGGACCAGGAGCGAGGACCATTGGTCCCGGTTCATGCCTGGAACTGGGACAAATGGGTCCAGACGAACCGGGATCAATGCCCCACGAGGCCCGGCTGCCTCCCTGGGCTCACGGCGAACTGGGACGTATGCCTCAATTGGTCCCGGTTCGTGATTGAACCGGGACTAATGTGCTGGCTAGGCCTGAACCTAAGCCCTGTTTTCTACTAGTGTGGTTCTACCGATGTGCTTCGCACACAGATGGCTAGCGGGTGTCTGTTTCTCCAACTTTAGTTGAATCGAGTTTGACTACTGCCGGCCCTTGTTGAAGGTTAAAACAACACACTTGATGAAAAATCATTGTGGTTTTGATGCGTAGGTAAGAACAGTTCTTGCTAGAAGCCCGTAGCAGCCACGTAAAACTTGCAACAACAAAGTATAGGATGTCTAACTTGTTTTTGCAGGGCATGTTGTGATGTGATATGGTCAAGACGTGATGAGATACAAATTGTTGTATGAGATGATCATGTTATGTAACAGTTATCGGCAACTGGCAGGAACCATATGGTTGTCGCTTTATTGTATGGAATGCAATCGCCATGTAATTGCTTTACTTTATCACTAAGCGGTAGCGATAGTCGTAGAAGCAATAGTTGGCGAGACGACAACGATGCTACGATGGAGATCAAGATGTCAAGCCGGTGACGATGGTGATCATGACAGTGCTTTGGAGATGGAGATCAAAGGCACAAGATGATGATGGCCATATCATATCACTTATTTTGATTGCATGTGATGTTTATCTTTTATGCATATTATTTTGCTTAGTACGGCGGTAGCATTATAAGATGATCTCTCACTAAATTTCAAGGTATAAGTGTTCTCCCTGAGTATGCACCGTTGCTACAGTTCGTCGTGCCGAGACACCACGTGATGATCAGGTGTGATAAGCTCTATGTTCACATACAACGGGTGGAAGCCAGTTTTTACACATGCAGAATACTCGGGTTAAACTTGACGAGCCTAGCATATGCATATATGGCCTGGGAACACTGAGACCGAAAGGTCGAACGTGAATCATATAGTAGATATGATCAACATAGTGATGTTCACCATTGAAAACTACTCCATCTCACGTGATGATCGGACATGGTTTAGTTGATATGGATCACGTGATCATTTAGATGACTAGAGAGATGTCTATTTAAGTGGGAGTTCTTAAGTAATATGATTAATTGAACTTTAATTTATCATGAACTTAGTACCTGATAGTATTTTGCATGTCTATGTTATTGTAGATCAATGGCCCATGCTACCGTTCCCTTGAATTTTAATGCGTTCCTAGAGAAACTACACGGACTGGGTCCATAACTTGAGGATTATCCTCATTGTTGCATAGAAGAATTACGTCCTGGAAGCACCTCTAGGTGCAAAACCTGCTGCAGGAGCAACTCCAGATGGTATGAATGTCTGGCAGAGCAAAGATGATGACTACTCGATAGTTCAGTGTGCCATGCTTTACGGCTTAGAACCGGGACTTCAATGACGTTTTGAACGTCATGGAGCATATGAGATGTTCCAGGAGTTGAAGTTAATATTTCAAGCAAATTCCCAGATTGAGAGATATGAAGTCTCCAATAAGTTCTATAGCTCCAAAATGGAGGAGAATAGTTCTGTCAGTGAACATATAGTCAGAATGTCTGGGTACCACAATCACTTGACTCAACTGGGGGTTAATCTTCCTGATGATAGTGTCATTGACAGAGTGCTTCAATCAGTGCCACCAAGCTACAAAAGCTTCGTGATGAACTATAATATGCAAGAAATGGATAAGATAATTCACGAGCTCTTCGCGATGCTATAGGTTGCGGAGGTAGAAATCAAGAAGCAGCATCAAGTGTTGATGGTTAACAAGACCACTAGTTTCAAGAAAAGGGGCAAAGGGAAGAAGGGGAACTTCAAGAAGAACGGCAAGCAAGTTGCTGCTCAAGTGAAGAAGCCCAAGTCTAGACATAAGCCTGAGACTGAGTGCTTCTACTTCAAAGGGACTGGTCACTGGAAGCGGAACTGCCCCAAGTATTTGGCGGATAAGAAGGATGGCAAAGTGAAATGTATATTTGATATACATGTTATTGATGTGTACCTTACTAATGCTCGTAGTAGCGGCTAGGTATTTGATACTAGTTCTGTTGCTCATATTTGCAACTCAAAACAGGTGCTACGGATTAAACAAAGATTGGCTAAGGACGAGGTGATGATGTGAGTGGGAAATGGTTCCAAAGTCGATGTGATTGCCGTCGGCACGCTACCTCTACATCTACCTTTGGGGTTAGTTTTAGACCTGAATAATTGTTATTTGGTGCCAGCGTTAAGCATGAACATTATATCTGGATCTTATTTGATGCGAGATGGTTATTCATTTAAATCAGAGAATAATGGTTGTTCTATTTATATGAGTAATATCTTTTATGGTCATGCACCCTTGATGAGTGGTCTATTTTTGTTGAATCTCGATAGTAGTGATACACATATTCATAGTATTGGAACCAAAAGATACAAGTTTTATAATGATAGTGCGACCTATTTGTGGCACTGCCGTTTAGGTCATATTGGTGTAAAGCGCATGAAGAAACTCCATGTTGATGGACCTTTGGAATCACTTGATTATGAATCACTTGATGCTTGCGAACCATGTCTCATGGGCAAGATGACTAAGACTCCCTTCTCCGGAACAATGGAGTGAGCAACAGACTTGTTGGAAATAATACATACTGATGTGTGCGGTCCGATGAGTGTTGAGGCTCGCGACAGGTATCGTTATTTTCTGACCTTCACAGATGATTTGAGCAGATATGGGTATATCTACTTGATGAAACATAAGTCTGAAACATTTGAAAGTTCAAAGAATTTCAGAGTGAAGTGGAAAATCACCTCAACAAGAAAATAAAATTTCTATGATCTGATCGTGGAGGTGAATATTTGAGTTATGAGTTTGGTCTTCATTTGAAACAATGCAGAATAGTTTCGCAACTCACGCCACCTGGAACACCACAACATAATGGTGTGTCTGAACATCGTAACCGCACTTTATTAGATATGGTGCGATCTATGATGTCTCTTACTGATTTACCGCTATCGTTTTGGGGTTATGCTTTAGAGACAGTTGCATTCACGTTAAATAGGGCACCATCTAAATCCGTTGAGCCGACACCATATGAACCATGGTTTGGCAAGAAACCCAAGTTGTTGTTTCTTAAAGTTTGGGGCTGCGATGCTTATGTGAAAAAGCTTCAACCTGATAAGCTCGAACCCAAATCATAGAAATGTGTCTTCATAGGATACCCAAAGGAGACTATTGGGTACACCTTCTATCACAGATCCGAAGGCAAGATATTGGTTGCTAAGAATGGATCCTTTATAGAGAATGAGTTTCTCTCGGAAGAAGTGAGTGGGAGGAAAGTAGAACTTGATGAGGTAATTGTACCTTCTCCCGAATTGGAAAGTAGTTCATCATAGAAATCAGTTCCAGTGATTCCTACACCAATTAGCGAGGAAGCTAATGATGATGATCATCAAACTTATGATCAAATTATTGCCGAACCTCGTAGGTCAACTAGAGTAAGATCCGCACCAGAGTGGTACGGTAATCCTGTTCTGGAGGTCATGTTACTTGACCATGACGAACCTACGAACTATGATGAAGCGGCGATGAGCCCAGATTCTGTGAAATGGCTTGAGGCCATGAAATCTGAGATGGGATCCATATGTATGAGAACAAAGGGTGGACATTGGTTGACTTTCCCGATGATCGGCAAACAATAGAGAATAAATGGATCTTCAAGAGAAGACTGACGCTGATGGTAATGTTACTTTCTACAAAGCTCGACTTGTTGCGAAAGGTTTTCGACAAGTTTAAGGAGTTGACTACGATGAGACCTTCTCACCCGTAGCGATGCTTAAGCCTGTTCGAATCATGTTAGCAATTGCTGCATTTTATGATTATGAAATTTGGCAAATGGATGTCAAAACTGCATTCCTTAATGGATATCTTAAAGAAGAGTTGTATATGATGCAACCAGAAGGTTTTGTCGATCCAAAAGGTGCCAATAAAGTGTGCAAGCTCCAACAATCAATTTATGGACTGGTGCAAGCCTCTCGGAGTTGGAATATACGCTTTGATAGTGTGATCAAAGCATATGGTTTTATACAGACTTTTGGAGAAGCCTGTATTTACAAGAAAGTGAGTGGGAGCTCTGTAGCATTTCTGATATTATATGTGGATAACATATTGGTGATTGGAAATGATACTGAATTTCTGAATAACTTAAAAGGATACTTGAATAAGAATTTTTTCAGTGAAAGACCTCGGTGAAGCTGCTTATATATTAGGCATCAAGATCTATAGAGATAGATCAAGACACTTAATTGGACTTTCACAAAGCACATACCTTGATAAAGTTTTGAAGAAGTTCAAAATGGACCAGTCAAAGAAAGGGTTCTTGCCTGTGTTACAAGGTTTTAAGTTGAGTCAGACTCAATGCCTGACCACTTTAGAAGATAGAGAGAAAATGAAAGTCTTTCCCTATGCCTTAGCCATAGGTTCTATCATGTATGCAATGTTATGTACCAGACCTGATGTGTGCCTTGCTATTAGTTTAGGAGGTGGGTACCAAAGTAATCCAGGAGTGGATCACTGGACAACGATCAAGAACATCCTGAAATACCTGAAAAGTACTAAGGATATGTTTCTCGTTTATGGAGGCGATAAAGAGCTCATTGTAAACGGTTACATCGATGCAAGCTTTGACACTGATCCGGATGACTCTAAGTCACAAACCAGATACGTATTTATATTGAATGACGGAGCTGTCAGTTGGTGCAGTTCCAAGCAGAGCATCGCGGCGGGATCTACATGTGAAGTGAAGTACATAACTGCTTTGGAAGCAGCAAATGAAGGAGTTCATATCCAATCTAGGTGTCATACCTAGGGCATCGGGTCCAATGAAAATCTTTTGTAACAATACTGGAGCAATTGCCTTGGCGAAGGAATCCAGATTTCACAAGAGAACCAAACACATCAAGAGACGCTTCAATTCCATCCGCGATCAAGTCAAGGAGGGAGACCTAGAGATTTGCAAGATACATACGGATCTGAATGTTGCAGACCCATTGACTAAGCCTCTCTCACAAGCAAAACATGATCAGCACCAAGACTCCATGGGTGTTAGAATCATTACTATGTAATCTAGATTATTGACTCTAGTGCAAGTGGGAGACTGAAGGAAATATGCCCTAGAGGCAATAATAAAATTGTTATTTATATTTCCTTATATCATGATAAATGTTTATTATTCATGCTAGAATTGTATTAACCGGAAAATCAGTACATGTGTGAATACATAGACAAACAGAGTGTCCCTAGTATGCCTCTACTAGACTAGCTCGTTAATCAAAGATGGTTAAGTTTCCTAACCATAGACATGTGTTGTCATTTTATGAATGGGATCACATCATTAGAGAATGATGTGATGGACAAGACCCATTCGTTAGCTTAGCATAAAGATCATTTAGTTTTATTGCTATTGCTTTCTTCATGACTTATACATGTTCCTCTGACTATGAGATTATGCAACTCCCGAATACCGAGGAACACTTTGTGTGCTATCAAACGTCACAACGTAACTGGGTGATTATAAAGATGCTCTACAGGTGTATCCAAAGGTGTTTGTTGGGTTGGCATAGATCGAGATTAGGATTTGTCACTCCAAGTATCGAAGAGGTATCTTTGGGCCCTCTCAGTAATGCACATCACTATAAGCCTTGCAAGCAATGTGACTAATGAGTTAGTTGCGGGATGATGCATTGCGGAACGAGTAAAGAGACTTTCCGGTAACGATATTGAACTAGGTATGATGATACCAATGATCGGATCTCGGGCAAGTAACATACCGATGACAAAGGGAATAACATATGTTGTTATGCGGTTTGACCGATAAAGATCTTTGTAGAATATGTAGGAGCCAATGTGAGCATCCAGGTTCCTCTATTGGTTATTTACCGGAGATATGTCTCGGTCATGTCTACATAGTTCTCGAACCCGTAGGGTCCGCACACTTAACGTTCGATGACGATTTGTATTATGAGTTGTGTGATTTGATGACCGAAGTTTGTTTGGAGTCCCGGATGAGATCACAGACATGACGAGGAGTCTGGAAATGGTCGAGAGGTAAAGATTCATATATTGGAAGGCTATATTCAGACATCAGAAAGGTTCCGAGTGATTCAGGTGTTTTTTCAGAGTACTGGGGAGTTGCAGGAATTCACCGGGAGAAGTAATGGGCCTTATTGGGCCATACGGGAAAAGAGGAGACATGCCAAGGGGAGGGGGGCAGGTGCCCCCCATGGGTCCGAATTGGACTAGAGGAAGGGGGCGGCGCCCCCTTGCCTTTTCCTACTCTCTCTCTCTCTCTTTTCCTTCTCTCCTACTACGAAAAGGAAAGGGATTCCTGCTAGGGCTTAGAAGTCCTAGTAGGACTCCATACTATTAGCGCGCCCCTAGGGGGCCGGCCTCTCTCCCTCCCTTCTTTATATACGTGGGCAGGGGGCACCCCAAATACACCAAGTCTTCTCTTAGACATGTGCGGTGCACCCCCTCCACAGTTACACACCTAGGTCATATCGTTGTAGTGCTTAGGCGAAGCCCTGCGCCGGTACTTCTTCATCATCGTCGCCACACCGTCGTGCTGACAGAACTCTCCGTCGAGCATCTGCTGGATCAAGAGACCGAGGGACGTTATCAAGCTAAACATGTGCTGAACGCGGAGGTGCCGTATGTTCGGTGCTTGGATCGGTTGGATCGCGAAGACGTTCGACTACATCAACTGCGTTACTAAACGCTTCCGCTTTCGGTCTACGAGGGTACGTGGACACACACCCCCCTCTCGTCGCTACATCTCCTAGATAGATTTTGCATGATCGTAGGTAAATTTTGGGAAATACTACGTTACCCAACAGTTCTGCCTCGAGACGGCGGTGCTCTGTCCCGAAAGTCCTCTCCTTATTTTTTCTAGGTCAAAATGACTTATATACGAGAAGATGGGCACCAGAGGTGGGCCTGGGTGAGCACAACTCACCAGGGTGCGCCTGGGCTCCCTAGCGCGCCCAGGTGGGTTGCGCCCACTTATTTGCTCAAATATTCTTTATATATTCCTTAAAAATTATTTGTGAAGTTTCAGCTTGTTTGGAGTTGTGCAGAATAAGTAGCTTGACGTAGCTTTTCCAGGTCCGGATTTCCAGGTGCCAGAATTCTCCCTCTTTGTGTATACCTTGCATATTATGAGAGAAAAAGCATTAGAATTACTCCAAAAAGCATTATTATGGATAAAAACATCATAAATAACCATAAGTAAACATGATGCAAAATGGACGTATCAACTCCCCCAAGCTTAGGCGTCGCTTGTCCTCAAGAAAAAACCGAAATAAAAAACATGTCCACATGCTTAGAGAAAGAGATATGTCGATAAAAACAAAATACAGACATAGAAGCATCATGTTCATTATTATAACAACAACAAACTTAAACATAAGACTCTTATCATAGACTTCTCATGAATCAGTGACAATTCATCACACTATTGAAGTATAAAGCAAAAACAAACCAACAAACTATGTTCTCAGTCAACTTTGCAACTACAATTCATCATCTTTTCGGGAAGGGTCACGTGTCAGAGCCTTTACGCAAGTCCACATACTCAACTATTATACAGTCTTCCATGATTGCTAACATTCACCGCGTACACATGAGCAAAACGTTTCAACCGGACACATAGAAAGATAGGGGCTTGTAGTTTCGCCTCCCAACGTAATCACCTCAAGGGTGATGTCAACAATAATAACTCATGCTATCTATATTCAACTGGACATATGTGCCTAGATCTTTCCTCACCACATGATGCTTGCCAAAGGAGAAAATAAAAAGGAATAGAGAGAAAACTTTGACTCTTTGCATAAAAGTAAATACATAGAAGTAAAAGATAGGCCCTTCGCAGAGGGAAGCAGAGGTTGCCATGCGCTTATTTGTTTGTATGCTCAACCCTTTAATGCAAAAGAACGTCACGTTGCATTGCCCCTTGTGATGGCGACCTTTATTATGCAGTCTATCATTTTTATTTTTCAGCATCACAAGTTCGTGCAACGCTCAATTTTCTCATACACTAAATGATCTCACACTTTTAGAAGCAATTTTTATTGCCTTTTTGCACCAATGACAACTTACTTGAGGGATCTTGCTCAATCCCTAGGTAGGTATGGTGGACTCTTGAAAATAAGATTTGGGTTTAAGGGTTTTTTGAAGCACAAGTAGTATCTCCACTTAGTGCAGAATTTTTGGCTAGCAAAGATAGGGGGCTATAACACCCCGTTGTAATGATGCTACAGTAACCCCTGGGGTTAAGTTGATCATTTTTGTAAACAAGTGTTTGATCATCATTTTATCCTCTCTCTTTCAAATTCCAGTTGAATTCAATTTCAAATTATGAGTGAAATTCAAAATTGCTCAAACATGAAAACTAAAATGTTCATCATGTGCCAAATAATCAATAACTAATATTGGTGGTGAACCAACATTTTTGCAAAATGTTTAAGTGGCCTTAAAACAGTGACCTAAGCAATAAATTAAATGCCTTTTTAATTTATAAAATTTGCAAACTATTTCAAAAGTCTCACGATCTTTTTGTGGCGGTGCACATTAATTCTTTGAATTTGTTTTGGCCAGTGGCATATTTTTGCAAAGTCATTTGTGGCTAAAAGAAAATGCAAAAGCTATTAGGAAAAATAAAAAGAAAAAAAGAATGGGTGGGAGAGCCCCTGGCCTCCCCCTGGGCTTCGGCCCATCCCAGCAGGCCGACCCACCTTTCCCCCCTGCACGGTCGATCCCCTTCCTCACTGCTGCTCCGACCGGGGCGCGTCCCAGCCGGACCGGGCACACCGCCCCATTGTAGCGACCCGACCCGAATGGATCAAGTCTCTGTGCTTATGTGTCATCCCTGGATCAGTATGCTGACACACACAGTACTCGAAGGATTTATAACAGAGGTAAATCACATGTATAAAGTAACGTAAATACTATTACCTCAATCCAATATAGCGGAAGCAACAAGGTTGTGGTTTCCCATCAACACCAACGGCAAAGTTGAGTGTAGAAATCGTAACCCTAACGTATCACTTACTCGTCGTAAGAAACCTGCAACATAAGACGTTGCAGCCCGAAAACGGGTCAGTACATTGAATGTACTGGCAAATTCACACCATAGAGAATGATGAACAATGGCTATCACTACATGCATATTTGGCTGGTGGAAAAGCTCTATGGTTATAAGGTTTTTTTGCGTAAAGCCAATTTTTCCCTACTGCAAAGGAATAAGATTAATTACTATCAGGGTGGTTGTGAAACATTGAGAATGGTTGACAGCATTCTCAATCCCAATTAAAAATAATTAAAACCCAACAACATTAATTAGAAGTAACATGATGAGATTCACAATGATATTCAAGTACTAGATACTCAAGTTGTCCATAACCGGGGACACGGCTAATCATGATTAGTTTGTAAACTCTGCAGAGGTTTGCGCACTTTTCCCCACAAGACTCGATCGCCTCCGTTTGGTTTCTCGCACTACATGGTGTTTGAGAAGACAGATGACCGAGACATAGTCTTTCAGAAGCGCTAGCACCTTACATGTGGGGTAGACCGGTACACCTACATCCCCTACATCTGCTAGTCCACCCCGTAAGAGTTCGCACTACTTAGTCAACTATGCCAGAGCCCATAATGGCTTGTGGCTGCACACGGAAGTTTCTAGCATGAAAGATCTTATGATCCCTTTGAGCCTGGGTGGCGGTCCAAAAAAAACAGGCAAGTCCTGATAGACATCAGGTGCCTCAATCCACCCAGATGTGTGTTTAAGTTGCCACCTTAGATAAACCATTAAAATTATCAATCTCACATCTGTCATGGATATCACTCACCCAATCCACGTCTACTATCATAGCATGGCAATATAAGCAAACGTAGAGGTAACTCCCAAGGGTTTGATAATAATACAGGTAATAGGTACTACCTCTTCTACTTCCCATCCCACAATTTAATTAGATCCTAATCATGCAATGTGTGAGGATTGATCTAATGCAATAAAACATGGGTTGTAGAAAAGGTATGATCAAAGTGTGAACTTGCCTGCAATGTTGATGAAGAAGATTCGCACTCAAAACTCGTGATAGATCTACTCATCACACTCCGGTCAATCTCTCGTAAGCAAACAATAGTAACCACACAATAAGTACTCATCTAATGCACAAGTAAAACTCGAACGAGAGAACGAACCAGAAAGTTCAACTTAAGAAATCCGGTTGCAAAGAAAGAACGAGCCGAACAAACGACAAAAAACAAATGGCGGAAGAAAACAACTCGGTTCTAGCAAGTTGAAACTAGGTCAAATTTTACTGTAGCAAAAGCTTGTTCAAGTTGATTAGACGGAACGGCGGTTTCGAGATGAAACTCCAGGCGCTTGAATCACCTGATTCCGATAAACGAGCGAGAAGATAAACTAGAACGAAGATCGGATCTGAGATCGCGATCGCGGAATAAATCCGACGAGAAGAAAAAGAAGAACGGTTATACGAACAGGCGTCATTAACCGGGAAATAATCGGTGATCACGTTCGTTGAGACGAACGGTCCGAAAGAAGAACGAAAACCAATCTAGGGTTTTCGGAAAAGAGATCAAAACGAAAAACCGATCTAGAACACCGGAACGGTTTAGCGAAAAATCGGAAAGAAAACGAATCGGTAGAGAAGAAAAGAATCGGAACGGTTTATAAGAAAAACCGAACCGAGGGAAAGAAGAGACGCGGCGCGGTACCTCCGGCGAACGGCGGCGTCAGTGGCGTTGGGCAGCGGCGGCGGTGCACAAGGCGGCGGCGGTGGTGACGCAGGGCGGCGGCGGCGCGGCAAGGTGCGGCGGTGGCGGTGACGCAGGGCGGCGGCGGCGCGGCAAGGTGGGGCGGTGGCGGTGACGCAGGGCGGCGGGGGCGCGGCAAGGTGGCGCGGTGGCGGTGACGCAGGGCGGCGGCGGCGCGGCAAGGTGCGGCGGTGGCGGTGACGCAGGGCGGCGGCGATGCGGCAAGGTGCGGCGCAGGGCGAGAGGCGCGGCGCGGGTGAGAGGCGCGGGGTGGGGCGCGGCTTGGAGAGGAGAGAGGGGCTTGGGATTTTGTGTGGGGAGAGGGGGGGTGTTGGGTATTTATATTGGGAAGGGGTGAGGAGACTTGGGGTAGGGGACAAGAAATAAGAATAAGAGTAGGAAAGATCTAGAAAAATAAACGGAAGTAGGACAAAAGTCCTACTAGGATTTCCTAAAAGAAAGAGGCGGCGGCTCCCTGGCGCCTGGCGCCTGCGCACGGGGAGGCTGGGGCGCTAGCGATGGCCTTGGCCTCGGCCGGCTGGTGGCTTGGGCCTTTGGCCCAAGGCGCTGCAGTTTTTTTAACAGATCCGCGCTTGGAAAAACACAGAAAAACAAAATCTACCGGATTCCAAAACTAATAAAGTAAATTTTCCCCGACCCCTAAAAATGAGTCGAACAAAATGAACTTTTCTCCGGGCCTAAAATAAAATTTTCAAAAACGCGCATTTTTCCCTATCCAAAGAAAAACAAACACACACACCGGAAAACGAAATTTGATCTATTTATTAAATCTACATTTTTCCCTATATTTTGGGAAAGTCATATTATTCCCTCTCTTATATTTTTGACGTCGGAAAAATAATTGAAGATGAAATAAATAAATCAAATGACCCACTTTTCAAATTCGAGAAAACTCTCAATAACGAAATCTCCAACTCTCTCCGAAGGTCCTTGAGTTGCGTGAAATTTCTAGGATCGACCAAAATGCAAGAAAATAGGATATGCATGATGATCTAATGTATTCCAATTTGAAAAATAAATTCAAAAGAACTTTGAATTTAATTCTTTGAAACTCCCAACTTATATTTCTTAATTTGAAGAAGTCATTTTATCTTCTCTCGTGAAAATCATTGAGTTGCTTAAAGTTTCTGAATTGGAAATATTTTCAAATGAAATTCAAATATTTTCAACACCCCGTGTCATTTAAATAAATGGAAGAAGTCATGTCATCTTCTCTCCGGGGTTTTGTGTTGAAAAGAATTTGAATTTACGAAGATCAGAAAACCAATATGAAAGTTTGGGAAAGTCCTTTTATTCCCTCTCATTTAACTTTCAAAAAGAATTCGAATTTCACAATTCACGCAATCAATCAAACAATCAATCAATCTATCTATGTGTTCATAACATTCCAAAATTTAGAATTTTGGGATGTTACACCCATAGTGCCACGACACCGGCGAGGGGTTAAGGGCAGCCCCGATGCCTCGGGCTCCCTCCCCCACTCGGCCACTCCCCCTTGCGCTCCCTCTCCCCTTGCCTCAGATCCACCATGTCCGTGCCCCGCGGTCGCCCTGCTTCTCGCTCCGCAGCGGCAACCGACTCCCTCCCCGTCCCTCTCTGCCGCTTCCCGGAGCTCCAGCCCCGCTGACTCGGTCGTCTATGCCCACGAGTGGGAGCCGGGAATCCCCCCTACATCGCCGAGCCGACCCACTTCATCCACCTCTGAGCGCCATCGCCGCCGCGTCTTCGTCATCTCCGCGGCCACCGTGCCTTCGATGCGGCCTGGTCGTGCTCGTCGGCGTCGCCGTGGACTACCGTGTCCTCTGGAGCCGCGGGAGGGACCCGAGGAGCTCTGCATCACCCGAACGCGTCATCGTCTCCCTCGGCTCGCCGACGATCCCCTTCTTCCCCAGCGACATTCTGCTGCTCCTAATATCCCAAGGGCCATCTTGCGTGCCGCACGGTGAGCTCCTCCGCGTTCAGCTCCTCCTCATTAATTGCCTCGCGCACCGCAGCTAGCTCGTCGCCGTCACCGAGAGCTCGCCGCCGTAGATCACCTCGCCGCCGCGACCATGGTTCTTGTCACGCTCGCCTGAGGCCTCCGTCGTGCTCCTGGTGCTCTCAAGAGCTCAACAAGCTCACGACCGAGCCTCCCCGCGCCATCTAGCTCCGTTCTCATCACTGCCCGATCTCCGGCGACCGCCCCGCTTCTCGCCGTCATCATTCCAGCCTGTTACGGGCTGCACCGCCACCGTAGAAGGATGCGGCGTCGAACGCCCGATCGAACGCGCCTAGCCGCACCTCTCCCCGTGCCCCGTAGCATTTTCCGGCGAAGTCCGGCGATGCTCCGCCGCGGATTTGGTTGCCGGAGCTCTCTCCAGCATCGACGCCGACGTGGCACAGTGGGCCCCGCCCCTAGGTCGCTGACCAGTGGGCTCGGGTGGCCCAGTTGACTGGGTTGACCCAGTCAACTGCTGACTGGGCTGCCCAGTGAGACTGACGTGTGGGCCCCACTTGTTTAAAACGTTTTAGAAATAAACAAATCTACTAATTAAAATTTGTTAATTAATTAGTAATTAGTTAGTCACTGACACCAGGGGCCCACCCCTCTAATTAGCCTGTTAGTTTAGTTTAAATTACTGTTAGACTAACAGACGCTGACATGTGTGTCCCACTAGACCCATAGGTCAGGTTTGACCCTGGTCAGCGAGTCTGTTGGCTGCTCACATCATCCCCAAGTCATGCTGATGTCATATTTCTTTTTCTGTTAATTTAAATAATTCTAAAAATGCTTTAATCTTTGAAAATTCATATAAATTAAACCGTAGCTAAGATGAAAATGTTTTCTACATGAAAGTTGCTCAAAAAAATCCAACGAATCTGAATATGCGGTTCGTTCATCTGTCACAGGACCCTAGCATGCTGAACATGGAACCGTGCCCTCTCTTTCAAATGTCCGGAATCCGTCTAACATTGGGAAATCATCCTCGGATGTTTTCCCCCTCCGTCTACAGCGTGTAGCACTACGTTAGGTCAAACCTAGCGCTGCCTATCGTCATATCATGCTTAGTGATGCATATGTTGCTCTGTATTTACTGGTTCTTCCCCCTCTTCTCTCTGGTAGACCCCGAGACAGATGCTGCCCCTATGATCGACCACCTCATCGACGACCCTTCTTTTGCAGCAAAGCTTCCAGGCAAGCAAACCCCCCTTGAGCATTCTGATATCACCCATTTCTTTCCCTCTCATGCTTGCATTAGAACTGCTAGTGCTTTTTGTATGATCCTATTCTGATGCATAGCCTGTTTTTGTTACCTGCTTTCATTCCTACCTACTTATTCTAAACTGCTTAGTATAGATTGATTAGAGATCCATCAGTGACCCCCACCTTGTCCCAGTTGCCCCTGCTTTATGTTCGATGACTCGATCAACGTGATCGACATCTAGGCCCCGACACCGCACATCACCCCCCTTATCTGTACGACTCTGCAGAGTTACTATCGAGTGCCGAGGGTGATACCTCATCAGCACTTCTGGTGTTAGCCCTATTAGTGTAGCTATTCGGTCGTGGCCATCGAGGGTGATTCTTCCTTGAACACTCCTGATAACGACTCTGTCGTGCAACCGCTCAAGTGTGGACCAACGAGGGTGATTCCTCCAAGTCCACCTTGATGCTTACATCGAGTGGGAATCCATCGAGGGTGATTCCTCAGGTTCCCCCCTTGCTGTTTCAGACACACGGTTACTTTGACTTACCACGGAGCCATGATGACATCGGGTCGGCCCCGAGGGGTACCCATGAGTGATGTGAAGTTGGGTTGATTTGGAGGATACCCGCAAGTTTTCCACGCGGCACGGTCGGGCATTCTTAGCCCTTGCCACAAGTCCGTGAGACGGGGCGACGGGACCACATATCGTGGATCATTGATCGTTACCGCACTATCAAGACACTAACTGTTTGGATATTTGATCCGAGTAGGCCTCTGTCCTTTTTCGCACTAGCCACCACGTGGGACTAAGTATGGGCACTCTGCGTTGTATGTATCAGCCGAAGGCTCAACGAACATCAGTGATGGAGCAACGCGTGCTAGGTTGGACTGGAACGCCTCGCCTTGTATAAGGGAGGCTAGGTCTGCTCACCGGCCGCATACGCAACATGCAGGATTGCAAAGGAGGATGGCCCATGACCCCTTCACATTTAGGATGTAGACCGGCGTGCTGGCCTCTCTGTTGAGCCTAGGTAGGACTGCGATGTGTTGATCGGCCGAGGCCGGTCATGATCTGATGGTGTGTCCGACCGAAGTTGATCGAGCGTGTTGGGTAAGTTGGTGCACCCCTGCAGGGAAGTATTCTATCTATTTGAATAGCCGTCTCCAAGGCAACGGAAGCTCGGAGTTGTATCCCGGTCGATACAACTAGAACTTGATGCTGAGACATGTAATGGAAATGATGGCTCCGGGATTGTTTCCTCGCAGGGAGTCGAGGAAGTGATCTCTGGGCAATGTTACAACATACTTACCAATATTATAATATGCCTGTCTTATCTCTTCTGATGCTGCAAGATGCTTGGAGCTGCTTGAAGATGCTAGTCTTCGATAGGCTAGGCTTTCCCCTTCTCTTCTGCCCTTCTGCAATTTTGTCCATAGATACAGCCCATTCCTTTGATACATATGCATATTTAGTTTAGATCTGATGTAAGTCTTGCGAGTACTTTGGATAAGTACTCACGGTTGCTTTGCTACCTCTTTTTCCCCATACCTGATTGTTGCGACCAGATGACAGACCTCAGGAGCCAAACGACACCACTGATGCCTACTACTACGTGACGACCGCTGACGACCTGGAGTAGTTAGGAGGCTCCTAGGCAGGAGGCCTTGCTTTTTCGATCGTTGTTGCTTTTGTGCTAGCCTTCTTAAGGCATACTTGTTTAACTTAGGTTTGTACTCAGATATTGTCGCTTCCGTTGACTCTTGTGTATTCGAGCTTATGTATTCGAGCCCTTGAGGCCCTGGCTTGTAATATAAAGCTTGTATTATTTTAATTTGTGTCTAGAGTTGTGTTGTGATATCTTCCCATGAGTCCCTGATCTTGATCATACACATTTGCGTGTATGATTAGTGTACGATTGAATTGGGGGCGTCACAAGTTGGTATCAGAGCCAACTGCCTGTAGGTCCCCCTTTCCAACTCCTTGGCCGAAGTTGAGTCTAGTCTATGAAAAACCTGATTTACTAACATGGCTGTGTGGCTTACCGGCCCACGTCGTCATTGGGTGGTATTAGGATATTTTACTCCTCGATCTTTACTCTGGGATTATGATCTCTCATCCACTCGGGTTAAATGATTTTGCTAACTCTAACATTAGGATCCTGTGACCACATTCACCCCAAAGTTGGACAAGCCATAGTTATTCTTTAGAATAGTATCTTGAATAGTACACACACTATCGTGTTGACTGCTAGGTGGTATCCATCGTACCTCTTTCATTATGCATGTTTCATCATGAATGATCCTTGGTCTTTACAAATGCTCGATGTTCAACTACCCCTGCTACATGTTGGCATGATGGTTAGACCCGCCGGTCGTGGCCGTGGTGGCAACGCTCCACCACCGCCTGAATTCATGGCCGGAATGATGCAACAGTTTGAGCTGAATCGTCAATTCATGGAAGGAATGATGGCTTAGTTTCCTCTCCCCAACACGAATCAATAGCCAACCCAGTAACTCTGCAGGACTTCATGTGCCTCAACCCAACTATTTACCGCAGCTCAACTCAGCCCCTTGATGCTAATGACTGGCCCCATGATATCACCTATGAGATGGAGTTTGCTGATGTAGCCCCTGCAAGCTATGTCACCTTCGCATCCTTCTTCCTCAAGGGTCCTGCTGCCCAATGGTGGCACAGCCACAGGTGTACCCTACCTGCTAGAATGGTCATCACTTGGCCGGATTTCCAAGATGCCTTCCGTGCCAGCTTCATTCCTCAGGGAATCATGGACAGGAGGAAGCGCGAGTTTCGCAACCTCACCCAAGGCAACAAGACAGTTGATGCTTATCAGCGGGAATTCTTGGACTTGCCCCACTATGCTTAAGAAGACATTGCTACTGATGCTCGTAGACAGGAAAAGTTTCGTGACGGACTTCACCCTGATATCAAGCTAGCACTGCTCGTTCATGACTTTGCCGACTTTGCCACCTTGGTGAACAAGGCTATTTAGGTTGAGACTGGTCTTCAGGACACCAGGGATCCCTCAGGTGTAGCCATGACGCTGGCTCATCTTCGGGCCCATCAGCACAGAAGCATCGGATATGGATTCCCCACAGCATGTATTGTCCAACTGCACCTGCACCAAGTCAGTCATATGCCGCACCTCATCTGCCTCCTCCACCGCAGTGGCAGCCTCTTCGAGCTGTACCACCCCAAGCTCCTGCTCCCAATCCCAATGATGGTTTGTGCTTCATATGTGGCCGTCCAGGTCACCTTTCCAAAGAGTGCAATCAGAAAAAGAACCAGCTAGCTCTGCCTTCAACTGGCCATAACAATCAGCCCCATAACAACAATGCCAGACCTTATGGTCGTGGTCAGGCTAATCATGTTGATCTGAATGAAGCTCAAGACCAGCCTGCCACTGTGATGGGTAGTCTTCTCGTTAATTCAGTACCGGCTTCTGTTTTATTCGATTTAGGAGCATCACATTCATTTATGTCAGAAAGTTTTGCATAGGCACACGACATTCGATGCGAACCCATGAACACTCTGATAGTAGTGCGCACTCTTGCGGGCCAATGTCAAACTACCATGATTGGTCACGACATTCCCGTTGAGATTGAAGGGTTGGAATTCCTTGTTTCTACCATTATTCTGGAGTCTTCCAATATTGACCTCAATCTGGGAATGGAATGGTTGAAAGCACATATTGCCTCTATCGTTTGCGCTACCAAAGTCGTTCATCTCCTACATCCTTCCGATGAGATAGTAAGCTACCATGCTCAGATTGTTCAAAATGTTGAAGCACGGATTTATGTGTTGAATGCATTGAATGCAACACCTCTTGAGGGAATTGAAAAGATTCTTGTCATTCGCGACTTCCAAGACGTCTTTCCAGAAGAACTTCCAGGAATACCCCCTACACGGGTTGTCGAGTTCGTCATCCACTTGAAACCAGGCACCGTTCCTATCACCAAACAACCCTACAAGATGCCACCTCATGAACTCCATGAGCTTAAGGAGGAAATCGACAAATCTCTTCGCAAGGGTTTCATTTGTCCAAGCTCCTCTGCTTGGGGAGCACCTTCTCTCTTCATCAAGAAGAAGGACAGAATGAATCGATTGGTCCAAGACTAATGTCCTATCAACCAAGCTACAATTCAGAACAAATATCCCCTTCCTCGGATCAATGATATGTATGATCAACTGGCTGGTTCATCGATATTCTCTAAACTCGACTTGAGGTTGGGTTACCACCAGATCCGTGTTCATGAAGAGGATATTCCGAAGATCGCTTTCGTCACTCGTTATGGTTCTTACGAGTACACCGTCATGTCTTTTGGCTTGACCAATGCTCCATCCACATTCTCCCATCTGATGAACTACATATTCATGGATTACCTCGACAAGTTCGTCGTAGTCTATCTGGATGATATCCTGGTATATTCAAAGAACAAAGAGGAACATGCTAAACATCTTCGACTTGTTCTAGAAAAGCTTTGAGAACATCAACTTTATGCCAAGTATTCCAAGTGTGAATTCTGACTTCCCGAAGTAACCTACCTTGGGCATGTCATCTCCAAGGATGGTATTGCCGTCAACCCAGAGCGAGTTTAGGCTATTCTTGACTGAACCTCTCCAAAGACTGTCAAGCAAGTCAGAAGCTTTCTCGGACTAGCCAGCTATTGTCGCCGGTTTGTTGAGAACTTCTCTAAGATCGCCAAGCCACTGACTAATCTGCTTCACAAAGGCGTTAAGTTCGATTGGACATACAAATGTCAGGAAAGTTTCCACGCACTCAAGGACAAGCTGACTTCTGCCCCAGTGCTTGCTCCCCCTGATTCACGCAAGGACTTCGTCATCTATTGCGACGCTTCATGTCAAGGATTAAGCTGTGTCCTAATGCAAGAGAGTAGGGTGATTGCTTATGCCTCCCGTCAAGTGCGTCCTCACGAAGAAAACTACCTAGTGCATGATCTCGAGCTTGTTGTGGTTATCTATGCACTGAATCTATGGCGACAGTACCTTCTCGGTAATCGTTGTGAGATCTTCACCGGTCATCAGAGTCTGAAGTACCTGTTTACTCAGCCAGATCTGAACCTCCGTCAACAGCGATGGATGGAAGCTATTGCTGACTACAACTGCGGTATATCCTATACCCCTGGTAAGGCTAATGTAATGGCCGATGCCCTGAGCCGCAAGTCTTATTGCAACAATCACATGGTCTACAAAGCTCAACCCCGCCTTTATGAAGAACTTTACAAGTTGAACCTTCAACTAGTTCCACAGGGTTCTCTGAATAACCTTGTCCTGGAACCAACTCTTCTCAAAGCTATTAAGTCTGCACAAGCCAAAGATGCTCATGTTGATTTGATGAAAAAGGATCTTGCCTTAGAGAAATCCAGAGATTTCTCACTTGGTGAAGATGGAACCCTATACTTCATAGATCGTATTGTAGTACCCCGGTTCGAGCTTATGATAGAGAAGGTGATGAAATAAGCACATGGCACCCCTCTCTCTATTCATCCGGGAAGTACCAAGATGTATTTAGACATTTGTCAGAAGTATTGGTGGTCTAAGATGAAGCAAGACATTGCTTGATATATTGAAGAATGTGACGTTTGTCGTCGCGTCAAAGCAGAGCATCAGAAACCGGCTGGACTTCTACAACCTCTCCCTATTCTTGAATGGAAGTGGGATAAGATCTGAATGGACTTTGTCACTGGCCTTCCCAAGTCACAAAGGGTAATGATGCCATCTTTGTCGTCATCGACCAATTCTCGAAACTTGCTCACTTTCTGCCAGTCAAGGAGACCATTTCTAGTCAATTAGCAAACTTATATATCTCCATAATTGTGTCACTCCATGACATTCCGAAGGAGATCAGTTCAGACCGCGGTAGTATTTTCACTTTGAAGTTCTGGGATAGTTTCCAAGAGGCAATGGGAACTCATATTACCTGGAGCACTGCTTATCATCTCCAATCCCAAGGCCAAGTCCAGCGAGTCAATCAAATTTTTGAAGACATGCTTCGGGCTTGCGTTATTTCTTTTGGCAAGAAGTGGGAAGAATATCCCCCTTATGCGGAGTTCTCTTATAACAACAATTATCAAGCCAGCTTGAAGATGACACCTTTCGAAGTGCTTTATGGATGTAAGTGCCGAGCCCCGCTGAATTGGTCAGAAACTGGGGAACGAGCACTCATTGGTACGGACAATATTCAACAAGCTGAAGAACAGGTTCGCATTGTTCGGGATAATCTCAAGGCGGCCGAGTCCTACCAGAAGAGCAACTACAATCATAAACACTGGGGTTCAACTTATCAGCCTGGTGAACAAGCTTATCTGCGTGTCACTCCTTTGAGAGGCACCCATCTATTCGGAGTCAAGGGCAAGGTAGCTCCGCGCTACATTGGTCCTTTCCACATTCTGGCCCGTCGTGGACTGGTGGCTTATCAACTGGAGTTGCCACCTCAGTTCTCTCACGTCCATGACATCTTCCACGTGCCACAACTTTGCCGATGCTTCAAGGATCTGGAACGTGAAGTGGATCCGGAACTGATTGAAGTGCAAGATGATCTCACCTATAAAGAGCATCTGATCCGCATTCTTGAAGGAGCTGAACGTCGAACCCGCCAGAAGGTTACCAAGTTCCTCAAGGTGCAATGGTCGAATCATACTAAAGATGAAGCCACTTGGGAACGCGAGGATAACCTCCATGCTCAATACCCCGATCTTTTCCCTTCTACCTCTTAATTCTCGGGACGAGAATTTCTTTTAGAGGAGGAGAGTTGTAACACCCCGGTGTAACAATGCTACAGTAACCCTTGGGGTTAAGTTAATCATTTTGCTAAACAAGTGTTTTATCATCATTGTCTCCTCTTTCTTTCAAATTCCAGTTGAATTCAATTTCAAATTATGAGTAAAATTCAAAATTGCTCAAACATGAAAACTAAAATATTCATCATGTGCCAAATAATCAATAACTAATATTGGTGGTGAACCAACATTTTTGCAAAATGTTTAAGTGGCCTTAAAATAGTGACCTAAGCAATGAATTAAATGCCTTTTTAATTTATAAAATTCGCAAACTATTTCAAAAGTCTCACAATCTTTTTGTGGAAGTGCACATTAATTATTTGAATTTGTTTTGGCCAGTGGCATATTTTTGCAAAGTCATTTGTGGCTAAAAGAAAACACAAAAGCTATTAGGAAAAAGAAAAACAAAAAAAAGAAAAAAAAGAAGCGGTGGGAGAGCCCCTAGCCACCCCTTGGCCTTCGGCCCATCCCAGGAGGTGACCCACCTCCCCCCCCCCCCGGGGCCGATCCCCTTCCTCACTACTCCTACGACCGGGGCACGCCCCCGCCGGAGCGGGCGCGCTGCCCCGTACTGCCACGACGCCGGCGAGGGGATAAGGGCAGCCCTGACGCCTTAGTCTCCCTCCCCCACTCGCCCACTCCCCCTTCCGCTCCCTCTCCCCCTGCCCCAGATCCACCACAGTCGCGCCCCGCCGTCGCCGTGCTTCTCGCTCCGCCGCGGCAACCGGCTCCCTCCCCGTCCCTCTCTGATACGTCTCCAATGTATCTATAATTTTTTATTGTTCCATGCTATTATATTATCTGTTTTGGATGTTAATGGGCTTATTTATACACTTTTATATTATTTTTGGGACTAACCTACTAACCCAAGGCCCAGTGCAAATTGTTGTTTTTTGCCTATTTTAGTGTTTCGCAGAAAAGGAATATCAAATGGAATCCAAACGGAATGAAACCTTCGGGAGAGTTATTTTTGGAACAAACATGATCCAGGGGACTTGGAGTAGACGTCAAGAAAGAAACGAGGGAGCCACGAGGCAGGGAGGAGCGCCTGCCCTCCTGGGCGCGCCCCCACCCTCGTGGGCCCCTCGCAGCTCCACCGACCTACTTCTTCCTCCTATATATATATATACACTAGCAAAAGAGCCCGTGCGTTGCAACGGATACAAAATAAATGAATATATAGCTTAGTGTAAGGTGAAGTAGCGAATCAAGTGATCATGTTTATGCAAATCAGATTTGGAGGAGAAGTGCTGCTGTGACCTAGGTCTTTGAAGGGAGATTAATACTTAATAGGATGATTTTTGATGTGAAAATGTATGTTTATTCAAGAATGGCCATCCATAATTTTGAGTACTTCTACTATTCTTTTGATACTTTTACAGTTGTTTCAGTGGTAAATTAGTTTTCAGATTTGTAAGCAATCCAAGATTTGAAAACATGACCAGTATTAACTGGATTAATGATGGAACTGCGTATGGTTATTATGATACATTAATCCCCAAATACAAATACAATGACATAATAAATGAACTCAAATAATCATACATGAATTAACTAATGATGAATTTGCAAAGATAGTGGTAAAATAACACATAACATGCTGATGCGGCAATTAGCATGGTATATGCACTAACTAATACACCAAATATTTATGAAGGTCTGAACACAATAGGAAAATAACTCACTGCTATTGTCACCATGTTTTTTGGTCGAGCGAACTATCACCATGATGACTAAAGCTAGCAGTGCCTAGCCATAGCAGCTGAGCAGTCATTGGTAGTAGTACTTTTCGTGACAGATTGTCAGAGCTAACATCCAAGTTTGGGAGGACTGTGGCACAACCTGACTATGTGACAAACTGACGATGGATCAAACAAACATGCATGTGAGGTCTGTACCAACAATCATAGGGATGGATGGGGAAAAAAGAGGAGACGATAGCCTGTCGAGTAAGATGCACATCGGTGAAAATAATCAAGGATGAAGCTAGCAGCAGCAGGATCTGGATCAACCTAGACATTGCTTGGGGTGAGAAACTTTATGTATGTGTCCTCAGTGTAGAAAGGTGGCGATTCTAGGTTATGGACAGACAGTGAAGTCATGCATGTATACATAGCAGGTTTTTTGAGGGATATCACAACCACGTCCATGTTGAGACGGAAACTTGAACGTCTCAAAACGAAGCTGGAATAGATAACGGATTTTCACCCCGGCCGGCGCAGTACTCCTCTGTCGGGCGGGCGAGGCAGGTAGCGAGCACTGCATGCATGTTCGTGGCTGCACATTGCAAAGGTGCAGGCCTCTAGAGTCTAGCCCCCATGGGTTGTGGTTGGCGAAGAAAATCTGGAGTGCATCGGGCCAGTCAAGCGTCAAAACGACATCGATGGCGCCAGACTGCCAGAGCACGTCGAGCAGATCAAACATCGTCGACATCGGCCATGAATCCCATGCATGTCAACAGATGGGCTCAATTAACAAAGCCGCCGCCCAACGCCGGCCAGATCGGCTGCGCCATGATCCCGCGCAAGTCATTAGGTTAGCTTAATCAGCAAGCACACCAGCTTCTGGGTAGGTGCAAATTCTGCACGTATATTAACTGGTGTGGCTGAACGTAAATAGTCGAGGTGGGACTATTTCAGCATGATTTGAACTCTTCTTCAAGGGACTAACAATTGCTAGCTCAATTGGTCTCGGTCTTACAGGCTTAGTGGGAGGATGTGAGTTCAATCCCCACATACCACACAAATTTGTTTTGGTCTTTGCTAGAGTAGATGGGCCATGCAGGTTGTCGCTACGAATTCTGGGCAAAAATAATACAGCCTGCCTCGAACGACGAAAAAACGGTTTGTTTTTTTCTTACGCTTTAGTACCACCTCATGTATATGTTTTAAATTCGAACTGAAAACGTAAATTCACAGGAAGAAAGCGTATTGTGATGGTGAACCCACGGAGTCAGTTCGTGCTTTATTATTAGGGATATATATATATATCCATATACCCTGAAAACATCCAGGAGCACCACGAAACCCTATTTCCACCGCCACAACCTTCTGTACCCAAGAGATCCCATCTTGGGGCCTTTTCCGGAGCTCCGCCGGAGGGGGAATCAATCACGGAGGGCTTCTACATCAACACCATAGCCTCTCCGATGATGTGTGAGTAGTTTACCTCAGACCTTCGGGTCCATAGTTATTAGCTAGATGGCTTCTTCTCTCTCTTTGGATCTCAATACAAAGTTCTCCTCGATCTTCTTGGAGATCTATTCGATGTAACTCTTTTTGCGGTGTGTTTGTCGAGATCGGATGAATTGTGGGTTTATGATCAAAATTATCTATGAACAATATTTGGTTCTTCTCTGAATTCTTATATGTATGATTTAATTATCTTTGAAAGTCTCTTCAAATTATCAGTTTGGTTTGGCCTACTAGATTGATCTTTCTTGCAATGGGAGAAGTGCTTAGCTTTGGGTTCAATCTTGCGGTGTCCTTTCCCAGTGACAGCAGGGGCAGCAAGGCACGTATTGTATTGTTGCCATCGAGGATAAAAAGATGGGGTTTATATCATATTGCTTGAGTTTATCCCTCTACATCATGTCATCTTGCTTAATGCGTTACTCTGTTCTTATGAACTTAATACTCTAGATGCATGCTGGATGGCAGTCGATGTGTGGAGTAATAGTAGTAGATGCAGAATCGTTTCGGTCTACTTGTCGCAGACGTGATGCCTATATACATGATCATGCCTAGATATTCTCATAATTATGCACTTTTCTATCAATTGCTCGACAGTAATTTGTTCAACCACTGTAATACTTATGCTATCTTGAGAGAAGCCACTAGTCAAACCTATGGACCCCGGGTCTATCTTTCATCATATAAGTTTCCAATCTATTTTATTTCGCAATCTTTACTTTAAATCTATATCATAAAAATACCAAAAATATTTATCTTATTATTATTATTATTATCTCTATCAGATCTCACTCTCGTAAGTGACCATGAAGGGATTGCCAACCCCTTTATCACGTTGGTTGCGAGGTTCTTATTTGTTTGTGTAGGTACGAGGGACTTGCGTGTAGTCTCCTACTGGATTGATACCTTGGTTCTCAAAAACTGAGGGAAATACTTACGCTACTTTGCTGCATCACCCTTTCCTGTTCAAGGGAAAACCAATGCAGTGCTCAAGAAGTAGCAAGAAGGATTTCTGGCGCCATTACCGGGGAGATCTACGCACAAGTCAAGACATACCATGTACCCATCACAAACTCTTATCCCTCACATTACATTATTTGCCATTTGCCTCTCGTTTTCCTCTCCCCCACTTCAGCCTTACCATTTTACTCGCCCTCTTTTTCCATTCCCCTTCTCTTTTCTAGTTCGTCTCTTTTCACTTGCTTCTTGTGTGCTTGTGTGTTGGATTGTTTGTCACGATGGCTCAAGATAATACTAAATTGTGTGACATTTCTAATACCAACAATAATGATTTTATTAGCACTCCAATTGCTCCTCTTACCGATGCTGAATCTTGTGAAATTAATACTGATTTGCTGAATCTTGTCATGAAAGATCCGTTTTCTGGCCTTCCTAGTGAAGATGCCGCTACCCATCTAAATAGCTTTGTTGATTTGTGTGATATGCAAAAGAAGATAGACGTGGATAATGATATTGTTAAATTGAAGCTATTCCCATTTTAGCTTAGAGATCGTGCTAAAACTTGGTTTTCGTCTTTGCCTAAAAATAGTATCGATTCATGGAATAAGTGCAAAGATGCTTTTATCTCTAAGTATTTTCCTCTCGCTAAGATCATCTCTCTTAGAAACGATATTATGAATTTTAAGCAACTTGATCATGAACATGTCGCACAAGCTTGGGAGAGGATGAAATTAATGATACGTAATTGCCCTACACATGGTTTGAATCTTTGGATGATTATACAAATTTTTTATGCCGAATTGAATTTTTCTTCTAGAAATCTTTTAGATTCGGCCACGGGAGGCACTTTTATGGAAATCACTTTAGGAGAAGCTACTAAACTCCTAGATAATATTATGGTTAATTATTCTCAATGGCACACTGAAAGATCTACTATTAAAAAGGTGCATGCAATAGAAGAAATTAATGTTTTGAGTGGAAAGATGGATGAACTTATGAAATTGTTTGCTAATAAGAGTGTTTCTTATGATCCTAATGATATGACTTTGTCTAATTTGATTGAGAATAATAATGAATCTATGGATGTGAATTTTGTTGGTAGGAACAATTTTGGTAATAACGCGTATAGAGGTAATTTTAATCCTAGGCTGTTTCCTAGTAATTCCTCTAATAATTATAGTAATTCCTACAACAATTCTTATGGAAATTTTAATAAGATGCCATCTGATTTTGAATCTAATATTAAAGAATTTATTAGTTCACAAAAGAGTTTCAATGCTTTGATTGAAGAAAAACTGTCTAAGATTGATGAGCTGGCTAGGAACGTGGATAGAATTTCTCTTGATGTTGATTCTTTGAAACTTAGATCTGTTCCACCTAAGCATCATATCAATGAGTCTCTCAAATCTATGAGAATTTCCATTGATGAGTGCAAATAAAGAACCGCTAGGATGCGTGCTAAAAGAGATTGCTTTGTGAAAGTGTGTTCTTCTAGTTTTCATGATAATAGGATGAAGATCTAAAAGTGATTGATGTGTCCCCTATTAAATCTTTGTTTTGAAATATTAATCTAATAATGACGGGACTGGATATGAGTCAACTTTAGTTAAAAGGTGTCCCAATGATTCAGAGTTTTTAGATCTTAATGCTAAAATTGGTAAAAGTGGGATTGGAGAGGTTAAAACTTTACATAGCAGTGAACCCACTATTTTGGATTTCAAGGAATTTAATTATGATTATTGTTCTTTAATATATTGTATTTCCTTGTTGCAATCCGTGCTAAATTCTCCGCATGCTTATAATCAAAATAAAGCTTTTACTAAACATATCATTGATGCTTTAATGCAATCTTATGAAGAAAAGTTTGAATTGGAAGTTTCTATCCCTAGAAAATTTTATGATGAGTGGGAACCCACTATTAAAATTAAAATTAAAGATCATGAATGCTATGCTTTATGTGATTTGGGTGCTAGCGTTTCCACGATTCCAAAAACTTTGTGTGATGTGTTAGGTTTCCGTGAATTTGATGATTGTTCTTTAAATTTGCACCTCGTGGATTCCACTATTAAGAAACCTATGGGAAGAATTAATGATGTTCTTATTGTTGCAAATAGGAATTATGTGCCCGTAGATTTCATTGTTCTTGATATAGATTGCAATCCTACGTGTCCCATTATTCTTGGTAGGCCTTTTCTTAGAACGATTGGTGCAATTATTGATATGAAATAAGGGAATATTTGATTCCAATTTCCATTAAGTAAAGGCATGGAACACTTTCCTAGAAAGAAAATTAAATTACCTTATTGAAAGGATCGAGAAGAGGTGTCTAGAGGGGGGTGATTAGACACTAAGTACCAAAAGTTGCAGTTTTTAACTTCTTTAAGTTGAAGTGGAGTTTTGTCACAAGTTTAACAAACACAATACATATCAAGCAAGCATGCAAAGAGTATATGAGCAGCGGAAAGTAAAGCATGCAACTTGCAAGAATGTAAGGGGAAGGGTTTGGAGAATTCAAACGCAATGGGAGACACGGATGTTTTTGTCGTGGTTCCGATAGGTGGTGCTATCGTACATCCACGTTGATGGAGACTTCAACCCACGAAGGGTAACGGTTGCGCGACTCCACGGAGGGCTCCACCCACGAAGGGTCCACGAAGAAGCAACCTTGTCTATCCCATCATGGCCATCGCCCACGAAGGACTTGCCTCACTAGCGGTAGATCTTCATGAAGTAGGCGATCTCCTTGCCCTTACAAACTCCTTGGTTCAACTCCACAATCTTGTCGGAGGCTCCCAAGTGACACCTAGCCGATCTAGGAGACACCACTCTCCAAGAAGTAACAAATGGTGTGTTGATGATGAACTCCTTGCTCTTGTGCTTCAAATGATAGTCTCCCCAACACTCAACTCTCTCCCATAGGATATGGATTTGGTGGAAAGAAGATTTGAGTGGAAAGCAACTTGGGAAGGGTAGAGATGAAGATTCATATGGTGGGAATGGAATATCTTGGTCTCAACACATGAGTAGGTGGTTCTTTCTCAGAAAATGTGTATTGGAAGTGTAGGTATGTTCTGATGGCTCTCTACACGAATGAGGAGTGGGTGGAGGGGTATATATAGCCTCCACACAAAATCTAACCATTACACACAATTTACCAATCTCGGTGAGACCGAATTGAGAAACTCGGTCGGACCGATTTAGCAAACCTAGTGACCGACTAGATCAACTCGGTGGGACCGATGTGCTAGGGTTAGGGTAAATCCAAAACTCCGTTTGACCGATTACTCAAACTTGGTGGGACCAATTTGGGTAATAAGCGAAACAGAGAGTTGGCCAAGCAAACTCGGTAGGGCCGATTGCATATCTCGGTGGGACCGAAAATATTGCAACAGGTAACAGAGAGTTTGCAAGCCCATCTCGATGAGACCGAGATCCCTATCGATGAGACCGAACTGATTAGGGTTTCTGGCAGTGGCTATGTCAACAGAACTCCGTGGCTTCAGATAGAAAGAATCGGTGGGGCCGAGTTGGATATTTGGTGTGGGACGTATTTGGAAGTGAGAAAGTGATTGAGGGCTTTGGAGCATATCACTAAGCACTTTGAGCAAGCAGGCCATTAAGCAACACCTCATCCCTCCTTAATAGTATTGGCTTTCCTATAGACTCAATGTGATATTGGATCACTAAAATAGAAAATGTAGAGTCTTGAGCTTGGAGCTTGAGCCAATCCTTTGTCCTTAGCATCTTGAAGGGGTTCCACATCCTCTAGTCCATGCCACTTCATTGTTGAACTTATCTGAAACATACTAGGTAAAAGTGTTAGTCCAACAAGAGATATGTTGTCATTAATTACCAAAACCTCCTAGGGAGCACTTGTGCTTTCACTTATTAATATATTATGAGAGCCGCTTATGGATTGCATACCAAAGATGATAACACCTAGATCTATTCTTGCTTTTATGCCTTGCTAGGGGCGTTAAACGATAGCGCTTGTTGGGAGGCAACAAAATTTTATTTTTGTTTCTTGCTTTTTGGTTCTGTTTAGTAATAAATAATTCATCTAGACTCTGTTTAGATGTGGTTTTATGCTTTTAATTAGTGTTTGTGCCAAGTAGAACCTTTGGGAAGACTTGGGGGGAGTTTTAGCGATCTTGCTGTAAAAAACAGAAACTTTAGCGCTCACAAGATTTGCTGCCATTTTTTATTGGCGAGTGCGATTAGGTTGATTCTTTTTACAGATGATTAATAGATAAATTACTCACGTCAAGAAATGTATTTTAGAATTTTTGGGGTTACAGAAGTATTCGAAACCTACAGATTACTACAGACTGTTCTGTTTTTGACAGATTCTGCTTTTCGTGTGTTGTTTGCTTATTTTGATGAATCTATGCGTAGTATCGGAGGGTATGAACCATAGAGAAGTTATAATACAGTAGGTTTAACACCAATATAAATAAACAATTAGTTCATTACAGTACCTTAAGTGGTGGTTTGTTTTCTTATACTAACGGAGCCCATGAGATTTTCTGTTTAAGTTTTCCGTTGTGAAGTTTTCAAATTTTGGGTAAAGATTTGATGGATTATGGAATAAGGAGTGGCAAGAGCCTAAGCTTGGGGATGCCCAAGGCACCTCAAGGTAAAATTCAAGGACAACCAAAAGCCTAAGCTTGGGAATGTGTTTGCACACGAACACGTCACCTTGTACCGTCGACGCCGGGGGTGATGCACCGCAGCTCACGTCGAAGGAGACCCGCCCGGAAGCGCGGTACGCAAGACAATCCGGCGGGCGCTTTTGTACACCCGAAACCCCACACGCCCGGGAGGGACCCCGTCCGGGCGCGGGACAGCTATGGGCTGCCCTAGGTCGACCTGATCGCCCCTAGGGCCTCGAGGTTCGCCGCCCTGCAAACGAAGAACGAACGAAGAACGAGGAAGAAGAAGATCAAGGGAGAAATAAAGGTAAAGGTAAAAAGATGATATATTGATAGATCGATTGTGTGTTGTTCAATCGGCCTTCACCCCTTACATATATATGAGGCGGATGGACTTCCCGTACAAGAAAAGGATTCAAATCATGTCCAAATCATCAAAAGTTACCCTAACTCGGACTACGAGGGCTGGAACTTCCGGTCGGGCCCGGAACTTCCGGGCTGAAATTATATCAAGTAGCCCTCTTGCACTGAATCTGCAGGCCGCATACTACTTCGAATGACAATGGTCCCAAAAGCAAAGTTGTAGATCTTGCAATGGAGAAAAACTCTTCAGTTGATCACTTTTTCATCCGAGGTCATCTTGATGTCGAAATCGGCCCCGCAAATCTGCAAATAATGTTAAAATTCTAGTTTTCGGGGCGCACCGCGTGCAAACTTTCGGTTTAGCCCAGAACCTCCCTGGAAGTTTTGCCTGGAACTTCCGGGGCAAACTTATGCAGCACACTGTTTTGGCTCTAACTTTTGCATACGAACTCCGATTTAGACGTTTTTTATATCAAAATCGATCGTCTTGACGAGACGAAGAAAATTCGTGTAGAAACATTACTCATATGAGTCCACCTTGGGGGCATAATCAGCCGAATAGTGTTCTGAATGCAAAACCTCAGTACTTCAAACACAACTTCAGCTTTAGAGATTAGATCAGATGACTATGACCCAAATATCAAAGTTTCTCCTTTTGACGATACGGAACTTTTTCACTTCGAACACTTTTCCATTTGAAGCCTTCTTAATTATCTTTTTGACCATGCCAAAATCTGGTGTCAACACATGCCCCCCTGTTTTTCGGCAAAGCTTGTGTGCCGAAAAATAACTTCCGCATAGCTTGTTCTAAGGACGATGTCAACACTCCATCGGCCATTTTGCATGTTCTCAGGATGATAAGTATATATCGGTCATTGCTTGTTTGAACCTCTTGATGCAAACTTGGGTGAAAACTTCTCAGCTTCTATAACAATCCGGTGATAAGGTTCCATAGATCAAAACCATCCTCCGAACCATATTGTTCACCCTTTCGCTAGGATTTTGCAGATAACCAAGAATGAACTTCCTCCAATCATTACTTCGTCTGCATAAAAGTTTCATTAGTGGCCGAAGCAGTGGGCTTCGATTCGGCCTTACCTATGTTGACAAGACCTAGCATCGGCTATTGATAGACATGCAATACACCATGGTTAACATAGTAGTCGGATGCTTGCTGTGCCAACTCTTTCGAATTGTCATGTCTAGATATATGAATAATTTTAAAGCAACCCAAGGTAAATCTTGCATCTAGACATACCAAAAGATAAACTATAAGTGATTCATCAAAATATTGATAACCTTGGATATTTGTTGCACTACTAATAACGAATCACCGGAAGCCTCAATATGTATAGCACCTATAGCAAGGCAAAGCTCCAATCCGAATAACAATGCATACTCGGCTTTGATCATTGTGCAAAAATATTTTAAGCGGCATGAGGCTTCACAAAATAGCTTCATATGGAGATAAATAAACAACACCAACACCTTGGCCATTGTTAGAAATTTAACCATCAATTTATAATCTCCATGGTACTAGAGAGATCAAACTAAAAACAATATTATGCATGACGTCAATATGATGCTCAATAATAAAATAAACCATGATTTGGCCTTACGTAAGTTCTGAAAACTAACAAGCCAAAGCACACCCAATCAAAACATAAGTTCACTTTGCAATTTTGATGAATTGGTCTATGCATAATATCCTCAATGGCATCAATTTGAAAAATTCCTTTGCAAGCACTTATCTCAATCTCTACTCAAACTAAGGACGGTGTTAGAGTACCACACCGGCCATTCTTACATATATTCTTAGGGCGATAGATAAGTATCGGCCATTACCATGAGGTCCATGTAGAATTCATTCACCAAATCATGTATAGCCGAAATAAACAAATGAAATAGCAATCAAATATTTCGGCCCTTTGGATTAGCAAGAAAAAATGTAGCTAATAAATTGTATAGAGATTTGGTAATACCCTCTCATGATGCAGAAAATTAAGCCGCTTCCATGGATCAAAATAAATCCAGGGAGGGTAATTTATCATACTTGATGATGAATTCCATGGCAAAGGCATCAATGGTATGGTTGAAAAACATGGATGATGTGCTGACCGAAGATTTTGATGGGATGATGCAAACCTTCGGCTTAATTGTTTCTGGTTTCCATCCTTCTCTTTCTTCACTTTTATAAAACTTGTTGCAATAGAAGGTTGCACATCATTTTTATTTTGACTACTCCTCTTGGGAACCCATGCCATGTTCTTCTTTTTCAGCTCTTGTGCACTAAGTTTTTGTAATTCCTTCTTTCGCCAATACGATAAGCCGAGTGGGCACCCCGGCTGTGATTTTGTTTGAAGCAATGGCAATTCTTGTTTTACCTTGTGCACTGTCAACTTCTTTTCTTCAGATTTGGCACTTTGACTCTTGATAATTGGTTGCTTCGTCTCATTGCCTTTAGTAGCCAATGTCAACACGTTAATTGGTTCTTTTTCATTTGAGATCAAATCTGAAGTTGCACTCTTACGACCATCTCTTTTAACACGGTACACTTGTTTGACCACCTCTTTCTTCTTCTTTGAGCTTCGGACCGATTCCTTATGATTGAAACGGCCTTTAACATATGATTGTTCAAATGTTGATCTTCTCGGAGATGCATAATATTGGTTAGATGGTCTAAAATAAGATGGAGAGTGTGCCCTTGTATCATACCTGTCCCATGATGGATATGGATCTACATGAGCATAGGGATGCATCCACGGCATTGGCACTGGCGGCCCAAAATAAGGATATGAATATGTTGCATTAAAATGCTCACTTTGCCAATACCGATCCTCATATTTGCGCCTTGGGGTGATCTTGGTTTCTTTGCATGATTTGGCCGATAAGCATTCTTCTCTCCACTCTTCTTTTGATATTTATCCAATAGTTCAGCGAAGGTGATTTTGATCCCTTACACTTGCGCTTATTTCGGCCTTTGTTTTCTTTTGGTTTGCTTTCATCGATCATTGGATTTCCTTGTTGCCCCCCAGTCCTTAGCGTCTTCATTGTAGCTTCGATGGAATTCTCACCCTCAAGTTCATGCTCATTGTGATCTTATACTTCTTTACTTGAAAGCTTGATCCCATCACCTACAGTTTTTACCTTCTCTTTAGATGGATCGGCTTGAAGTAGCCGATGCAAAAACTTTTTGCCATCAAGACCAATTGGAATAGACTGGTCATCCTTTGGTGTTTCAACAAATTTCAATCGTCCTTTTTCAATGGCCGATTTAACTATTTGACGAAACAGGTGGCAGTCCTCAAAATTATACTTGGACGAATCATGCAACTTACAATACATTCGTCCTTGGATAGATGGCTTGACATGGTGATCAAGAATTCTAATGTAATTATTTTTCAACAACAAAGCAAAGATTTGATCACACATGTTTGAATTGAAGGTATACCTTTTGTTTTCTAGCCGATCTTGTTGTGAGAACAGCTTTGGAGTTAAGCAAACGAATGGTTCAGATTTGGCATCTTCCCATTCGGCTATGAATTCTCTTTCGCATACTTTTTCTCATGTCCTTAAATAAGAAACTATACTAGCATCGGTTTTCCCAAAAGATTTTAACCTTGGCTTTAAATTTCTGAAATCAAAGTAGTTAGAACCTACACGTCTCAATTGAGACCATGCATAAGCCAAGCATGAAGCAAGAAAAGCTACCCAATTAGATATGAACTTTAAATAAAGCAATGGGAAAAACTTTGGCTGCAGTAATAAGTCACTATCGGTCTCTTTGAATGGTACAGTATATTGGCCGATATGCTTAGTAACAATTTTATTGCTAAGAAGTAAATTGCCCTTCTTCATTGGTCTTTGAAAATTACTTACTAGAATTTTTCTAATAGATGCATCAACAATAAAGTTGTGACCAAATCTGAAAATAGGTAAATTACTTTCTAGACATACCTCTTCAAATATGTTGGGAGAGCATGATGATTGCATATCATGAATAATATTGTGCTTTGCTTCTGGATGACTTCCCAGCACCATGTCACAATTTTCTTCTTGCTTTCGTGCATCATAAATTTGAAGATCTTTGTTAATCGAACTTTGTTCGGCTACTTGTTCTTGTCCTTGAAGCTTGTCAATTTGTGACGCCCCCGATTCAATCGTACACTAATCATACACGCAAACGTGTACGATAAAGATCAGGGACTCACAGGAAGATATCACAACACAACTATACAAATAAAATAAGTCATACAAGCATCATATTACAAGCCAGGGGCCTCGAGGGCTCGAATACAAGAGCTCGATCATAGACAAGTCAGCGGAAGCAACAATATCTGAGTACAGACATAAGTTAAACAAGTTTGCCTTAAGAAGACTAGCACAAACTGGGATACAGATCGAAAGAGGCGCAGACCTCCTTCCTGGGATCCTCCTAAACTACTCCTGGTCGTCGTCAGCGGGCTACACGTAGTAGTAGGCACCTCCCGAGTAGTAGTCATCGTCGTCAACGGTGGCGTCTAGCTCCTGGGATCCAACGTTTGGTCGCAGCAATCGGGTATAGAAAGGGGGAAAAGAGGGAGCAAAACAATTGTGAGTACTCATCCAAAGTACTCGCAAGCAAGGAGCTATACTACATATGTATGCATTGGTATCAAATGGAATAAGGGTATCATATGTGGACTGAACCACAGAATGCCGGAATAAGAGGGGGATAGCTAGTCCTATCAAAAACTACGCTTCTCGGGTAACCTCCATCTTGCACCAGGAGAAGAGAGTAGATGGTAAGTTCACCAAGTAGCATCCTGTAGCATAATCCTATCCGGCGATCCTCTCCTCGTCGCCCTGTGAGAGAGCGAACACCGGTTGTATTTGGCACTTGGAAGGGTGTGTTTTATTAAGTATCCGATTCTAGTTGTCATAAGGTCAAGGTACAACTCCGGGTCGTCCTTTTACCGAGGGACACGGCTATTCGAATAGATCAACTTCCCTACAGGGGTGCACCACATTTCCCAACACGCTCGATCCCCTTTGTCCGGACACACTTTTCTGGGTCATGCCCGGCCTCGAAAGATCAACACGTCGCAGCCCTACCTAGGCACAACAGAGAGGTCAGCATGCTGGTCTAAATCCTATGGCGCAGGGGTCTGGGCCCATCGCCCATTGCACACCTGCACGTTGCGAGGGCGGCCGGAGAGCAGACCTAGCAACCTCCATTACAAAGGAAGTTGCGTTACGCGGTCCAACCCGGCGCGCGCCGCTCAGTCGCTGACGTCACGAAGGCTTCGGCTAATACCACGATGTCGAGTGCCTATAACTGTCCCCGCGTAGATGGTTAGTGCGTATAGGCCAGTGGCCAGACTCAGATCAAATACCAAGATCTCATTAAGCGTGTTAAGTATCCGCGAACGCCGACCAGGGCCAGGCCCACCTCTCTCCTAGGTGGTCTCAACCTGCCCTATCGCTCCGCCACAAAGTAACAGTCGGGGGCCGTCGAGAACCCAGGCCCACCACTACCTGGGTGGAACCACCTGCCCCTTCAGCCCCCATCTCCGAACAGTATCACAGGTAATGTAACAGTGTAAAGTATATAGTATATGCCCGTGATCACCTCCCGAAGTGATCACGGCCCAGTAGTATAGCATGGCAGACGGACAAGAGTGTAGGGCCACTAATGATAATCTAGCATCCTATACTAAGCATTTAGGATTGCAGGTAAGGTATCAACAGTTGTAGCAACAATGACAGGCTATGCATTAGAATAGGATTAACGGAAAGCAGTAACATGCTACACTACTCTAATGCAAGCAGTATAGAGAAGAATAGGCGATATCTGGTGATCAAGGGGGGGGCTTGCCTGGTTGCTCTGGCAAGAGAGGGGGTCGTCAACACCATAGTCGTACTGAGTAACAGCGGCGTCGGTCTCGGTGTCTAGCGAGAGAAGAGGGGGAAGAAAGAATACATATTAAGCAAACAGATGCATAGCGATGCATGACATGACAAGTATCAGCGCTAGGGGTGCCCTAACGCGGTACGAGGTGGTACCGGTGAAGGGGGAAAACATCCGGGAAAGTATTCCCGGTGTTTCGCATTTTCGGACAGATGGACCGGAGGGGGAAAGTTGTGTGTTTGCTATGCTAGGGATGTGTGGCGGACGAACGGGCTGCGTATCCGGATTTGTCTCATCGTTCTGAGCAACTTTCATGTACAAAGTTTTTTCATCCGAGTTACGGTTAATTTTATATGAATTTCCAAAGTTTAAATGATTTTCTGGTTTTAATATTAATTCGAAATAAAAGAATAAAATGCTATGGGTACACAGAGAGTGTACCCAGAGAGGTGCATATGTGGCTGACAGCGGGACCAGTTGACTGGGTCAACTGCCCAGTCAGCAGAGGCTGACTGGTGGGCCAGTCAAAGTCAACCGCCCAGTCAGCATTGACCGTTGACCTGGTCAACCTAACAAGTGGGTCCCGCATGTCATAGGCGGACATTTAATTAACCGCCTAACAGTTGATTAGCAGGTTAATTAAGTTTAATTATCCTAGATTAATCCAGTTAATTAAATTAATTAAACAGTGTTAATTAATTAATTATTATTTTAATTCTTTTAATTAATTAATTTTATACTTTTTTAAATTTTAATTTTAATTTTCTTTTTAACAAACGTTCTAGGCACGGGGCCTACTTGTCATAGGCCCATGGCCTTAACGGGTGCGTGGGTTCGGACGTAACCGGGCGAAGGGCGCCCGATTGGGGGAAAACCCGGGCGCTGGCCTCGGGCACGGCTCGCCGCCGAGATAGAGCGCCACCGCGGCGGGGGCGGCGGACGGCACAGGGAAACAGAGCAGCGAGGCGCGGGAGGGGCCGGAGGAGCGCTGGGCGGCGATGCAGCGAGGAGCAGCGGGGCAACGGCGAGGCATGCGGGGCCGTGGCGGGCGCGCGAGCGAGTGAGGCGGAGGCGCGCGAGCGAGCGGGGCCTAGGCGCTCGGTAGGGCGCGCGTGCGAGCAAGCGACAGCAGCGGAGAGCACGGGGCGGCCGCCATGCTTGAGGCGCGGCAGATGCAGGGAGGGAAGGTGTGTGCGGCAGATGCAGGGAGGGAAGGTGTGTGCGGCAGCGGGGGGAACGGTGCAGGGCTCGGGGCGAAGGGCGCGGGGCCTCCGAGCGGCGCCGCAGTGTAGTGGCCGGAGCCGGGCGGGGGCGGCACAGCCTGCGCGCAGCAGAAGCAGCGTAGGACGGGGCGTGTCAAGGTCGCAACGACAAGCAGAGGCGGGTAGCAACGCGTAGAGGCGCGGCGGCAAGGCGAGAGCAGCGGCGGACGGTCGTCGCTGTTGCGGGCGAGGGGGACGGCGGTGAGCGCGCGGAGCGGGAGCGACGCAGTAGGGGAAGAAGCCGGGGCGCGCTGAGCGCAGCCAGATGCGGCTTCGGGCGGGCGGTGTGCGGCACGGGGGTTCGAGTGTGTGCGCGGGGAGGAAGAGAGGGGACGCTCACGGGGGGTTGTAGGTTTCGAGGTAGTAGGGCACGGGGAGGAAGGACGGAGCCGATGTGCGTAGGGGTAGCGGTCGGTGGGGAGGTCCGGCGAGGTGGAGGCGGCGACGCAGCTTCGGGCGGCGGGGATCGGCGGTCTCCTCCCGATCCAATTGAGAGAGAGAGGGGGGATATTTTGCGAGGGGAGGAGTGGGGGTGTCGGTGGCGGTTAGGGCTTCGGGGGAGGGGGTTATGGAGAGAGTGGGGGGTGGCCGGCTGGGCCGGTTGGTTGCGGCCTGGTGGGCCGAAGCCCAAGGGGCCGGGGGGGCTTTCTCCTTCTTTTTTTAGTTTTAGTTTTAGTTTTTCCTTTTTTGTATTTTCTTTCTTTTACTTATTTTCTATTCTGTTTTATTTCATTTTAAATCATTTAGGTGTTTTCTAATAATATGTTTTCTTTACTATAATTATCTTTGTAATATTCGGCAACCACCGAACATTTTTGTTTCAACTTTTAAAAACTTTTGTTGTTTGCCATTTTTTCTTTCTTTTTTTGAATCGGTTTGAACTAACGAAAGTTTAGCAACAGTAATCAAAGATGACATGGCATCATTAAGAGAGTTTTACTGTAGCCTAATTATCTGGGCGTCACAATTCTCCTCCACTACAAGAAATCTCGTCCCGAGATTTAAGAGGTGAAGTAAGGGGGAAGTTCTAGTTACGAAAATCTATCGAGTCTTCTCGGTCTTGGTTGCTCTTCCCGAAGTAGTTGATCCCTTTTGGTGATGTCTTCATTTCTCTGCTCCAGGTCATCATGGTGAAGTCGTCCTTTTCTTCGGGAACTCCAACGTACTTACGAATAGGTAAGGGGCAGCTCGGCTACGGCAGAATGCTTATGAGGGAAACAATCTGGGGTTAACCCATGAGTGAGCATAAGATTATTTCTCGAGTTGAACATATAAAATACATCGAGAGTAAGGTACGAAGGTAAAATGAGAGGGTCCAAGCGGATAGATAGCTACTCAAAGTCTGAACCGGAGTGAGAAAGGGGTTCAGAGCAGCGAGAGTAAGTATTGCGTCCGATACCAGAATGGAGCACTAGGTGGGTGGCTCGCGAATTACCTACGAAACCAAGAGCAAGGAATAACTTTGTCAACAAGGTGTACAGGAGAGTCAGGTTTCGATCCTGTGGAACTGTGGGTTATGGGCCCACCATGCGGGTTAAAAGTAGGAGGAGCGGTGACATCTTGCTCGTTCATGACAGCAAGGCATGTCAAAGGGTAGCCTGTCAATTATGTCGGCAGCAACGTCGGTACCAAGGGCAAGGGGCAAAGAGAACTATCTTCCTGCTCGTTGAACGAGGCAGACCTATAGGCAAAGTTCTCGTCCATCGGTGGTTACCAGAATGTCAACAACAATAGTAACAGGGTCTTACTGACAGAGTTGTACACTGAGGTGCTTATAAAAGCAGTGACGTATTACTGCTTAGATCATATAAACCTCAAGAAGGTTAAACAGAACAATGGAAAGGAAAATGTGATTATTAGATTAAACAGAACAATGGAAAGGAAAATGTGTTTAAACACATATTTCAGGAGTATATCCTTCCCAAGAACAAGCAGAGTATGATATCCAAGACCGGATAGAAGGTAGAAAACCACTTAAGTAAGGGGGAGAAAGCTCATGATATTACCCATACAATGGTGTTTGGATAATTGAGCAGGAAACATTTAGCATTAGCTTCAATGTTCTTGTTGAAAATCGGAATACCATAGACATGCTTCGAGATAGCATTGACATGGTCAACAGGTGAAGATCAGACTCTGGAGACACAAAGGATCCATCAGGAATAATCTTGAAGAATAGGTCTTACGATTCCCTCATGGAATAAGGGATAACCTTGCTGAAAAGGAATCTATAACAACAAGTCCTCCGGCCAGGTGTGATGGGCATGACCTCACCTTACCAATATATAAGGACCAATGTAATAACTCTTGGAAATATGTTCCAACCATCATATCTGACAGAGATTCACATCTGATTGGTGCCAGGATGCCTCAGACTCAGGATGCCTGAGAAGAAAAGGTGCAACACAATTGACGATACGACATTGTAAGATTCTCGGGAAATGTACTATGGAAGCGAGTTCCAAAACAAGAGTTCATCATTAAAACCAAGGGGAGGATGAAGAGGTGGCTGATGAACTCAGCGACAATTCATTGAGATTTTCAAAAGATGGATTTCCACGCTTATGTGAACAAGGAGATAACATTTGTCGGATGAAATGATATAAGGATGTATGCTCGAGAAAAACATACACAATTAAGCATTGGTTGAAAAGTGCACCCAAAATATGGTTTTAGGTAGCATGATCAATGTTAGGAAGGTGATTCAACAACCAATAGTCTAAGAATGAAATGCCGACCATTAACTTGAAAGAAATAGGATGCTAGAGACATGAACAAGTTTGTGTTGAACGGAAGGCAATAAAGTGGTCGATGATAACACAAATCATCGAGGTCAAGGAGGGTACTTCTCATCATAAATTCAATTGATATCTTGGAAGGGGTCAAAATGTTGATGATGATCACGACACACTTGTCGAGAGGTTTCAAGAAGATGTAACCGATCGGCGATGACATCAAGGCAACAGAATGATGAAGCAAAAGTTTATTGAAACCATGGGTACGACACAAACTCCAAAGCAAGCTTGCTGTCCAAAGCGAAATGATATGATGAGGAAGATCGACGTAAGCTTAACTCATCGTCAAAAATTTGTGCTCTGGGAAGAAGGACCAGGTAGCACAGTTAAAATCGGCACGACAAGGATCTAGCCAAACAGGCTAGGAATGACGTGATTGAGTTCAAACTCGTAAGTAATGAAGGTTACCAAGAGTTGTTTAATTGCGATGTGGGCTCGAGTCAGTTATCGATGTCTTTGAGTTTTAATAAATCAGAGTCCATGAAAAATTGGAATCAATGAGAATGTAGCAGTTGATGACGAACTCATAAGAAGTTATGCAGTTCCGTGATAATCTTGAGATACCAGGGGGTAATACTCGATGACAAATCAAAGTAGAGGTTGGACTGGGGTATTACTCCGCAGAAGACAAGTGCTTAAACTTGCACGAGAGATGATATTTAAAGGAGAACATGGTCGGAACCACTATTGCAAAAGGATCAATTCATAGATACCAAATGATATAATATCAACGAAATAGTTATTATTAGCAGAAGCTTCTATGGTAGGCTTTACATTGTGTCCATGGGCATGAACACAAAGTTCAAGGTCAACTCCCACTTCTTCAATGTATAACCTTCCATTAACCTCTCGTATTTCAAAGATGACATTAGTTGTTGGAAGTTTTTTTTTACCTGGTGCAATACCAGATAAGTATGACCCGTGAAATCTTTTGAGTTCACACGGATTAGGGAAGGCGTAGGTTCAACCCATCAGGGCATCTTAGGAACATATAACACAAACTTCGGAGTGAATAATACAAGTTCGAAAGTAGAGCATGGTTCACAAAGACGAGGATACAATTTACCAAAGGCATTATGTATCCGAAGAAAAGCTCATAATGTTTAATGAATATGAAGGACGGTGTCGGATAAAATCCAGCAAAGGATCTGGTGGTCCACAAGGGATCTGATGTGAGCATCGGTACTCAACCAGAAGAAGGAAAAAGGTAAGAAGATCAGACCATAGAAACAACTGACTAATTTAATCTCAAATGCAACAGAATTAAGATTTTCAAATCAAGGGATCAGAAGCAACACTCTGATTAGGGTTGGAAAATTGAATAGCCGTAGGGGTACAATCGACAACTATTTGAATGGTCAAGAACCAGCTCATGTTCGGGAGGACATCCGAGCCGGAAAGATAATTTATAAGGATCAACCGATGATTGCGTGCATTCGCACACATGCTGAATCAATATGGTCAGAATGTTCACCACAAGGATTTTAATGAATATTGCTTGACATATGGAATTAACCATTATGCAAGCAGGTAAAGAAGATCAAGAGCAAATAGGCTACTGCGGATTTCAGAAGATCGAATGGCATTTCAAAGAATTTTGCGAAACACCTGAACAACTGGGGATGAACGAATCCCCGGTAAATGCGAGGAATTATTCATACGTGTATTCATGAGGAAAAGGAGCCGCAAGACAGTAGACACAAAGAATCTTCGGAATATCCGAAGTATTTCAGGGTATCTTGTAATAACAACAACAATTGGAAATGAAGTTATGGACGACAAGTGTATGTAGCTTTCCATAGGGATTTAACGGTGGTATGGAACTACAACGGCGAAGGGCACAAGGGTCTCGGGGAAACATCGGAGAGTATCTTCAAAATATTCTGGTGCAGCCAGCGATCATCTAGACTGAAGGGGCTCTCCGGGAGAAAGTATTTACGAGAACCTAATGTTAGAGTTTTAGTAAATTCATTTAACCCGAATAGAAGAGATGTTAGAGTCCCAGAGTATAGGTTAAGGAGTAAAAGATCCTACTACCACCCAATGGCGATGTGGGCCCGTATGGCGCACAACCATGTTAGTAAAAGTTTTGCAACGACTAGACTCAACTTCGGCCAAGGAGTTTGGAAGGGGAATTCCTACAGGCAGTCGGCTCTGATACCAACTTGTGACGCCCCCGATTCAATCATACACTAATCATACACGCAAACGTGTACGATCAAGATCAGGGACTCACGGGAAGATATCACAACACAACTATACAAATAAAATAAGTCATACAAGCATCATATTACAAGCCAGGGCCCTCGAGGGCTCGAATACAAGAGCTCTATCATAGACAAATCAGCGGAAGCAACAATATCTGAGTACAGACATAAGTTAAACAAGTTTGCCTTAAGAAGACTAGCACAAACTGGGATACAGATCGAAAGAGGCGCATGCCTCCTGCCTGGGATCCTCCTAAACTACTCCTGGTCGTCGTCAGCGGGCTGCACGTAGTAGTAGGCACCTCCCGAGTAGTAGTAGTCGTCGTCGATGGTGGCATCTGGCTCCTAGGCTCCAACGTCTGGTCGCAGCAATCGGGTATAGAAAGGGGGAAAAGAGGGAGCAAAGCAACCGTGAGTACTCATCCAAAGTACTCGCAAGCAAGGAGCTATACTACATATGTATGCATTGGTATCAATTGGAATAAGGGTATCATATGTGGACTGAACTATAGAATGCCAGAATAAGAGGGGGATAGCTAGTCCTATCGAAGACTACACTTCTCTGGTAACCTCCATCTTGCAGCAGGAGAAGAGAGTAGATGGTAAGTTCACCAAGTAGCATCGTGTAGCACAATCCTATCCGGCGATCCTCTCCTCGTTGCCCTGTGAGAGAGAGATCACCGGTTGTATCTGGCACTTGGAAGGGTGTGTTTTATTAAGTATCCGATTCTAGTTGTCATAAGGTCAAGGTACAACTCCGGGTCGTCCTTTTACCGAGGGACACGGCTATGCGAATAGATCAACTTCCCTGCAGGGGTGCACCACATTTCCCAACACGCTCGATCCCCTTTGTCCGGACACACTTTTCTGGGTCATGCCCGGCCTCGAAAGATCAACATGTCGCAGCCCTACCTAGGCACAACAGAGAGGTCAGCACGCCGGTCTAAATCCTCTGGCACAGGGGTCTGGGCCCATCGCCCATTGCACACCTGCATGTTGCGAGGGCAGCCGGAGAGCAGACCTAGCAACCTCCATTACAAAGGATGTTGCGTTACGTGGTCCAACCCGGCGCGCGCCGCTCAGTCGCTGACGTCACGAAGGCTTCGGCTGATACCACGACGTCGAGTGCCCATAACTGTCCCGCATAGATGGTTAGTGCGTATAGGCCAGTGGCTAGACTCAGATCAAATACCAAGATCTCGTTAAGCGTGTTAAGTATCAGCGAACGCCGACCAGGGCCAGGCCCACCTCTCTCCTAGGTGGCCTCAACCTGCCCTGTCGCTCCGACACAAAGTAACAGTCGAGGGCCGTCGGGAACCCAGGCCCACCACTACCTGCGTGGAACCACCTGCCCCTTCAGCCCCCATCTCCGAACAGTATCACGGGTAATGTAACAGTGTAAAGTATATAGTATATTCCCGTGATCACCTCCCGAAGTGATCACGGCCCAGTAGTATAGCATGGCAGACGGACAAGAGTGTAGGGCCACTTATGATAATCTAGCATCCTATACTAAGCATTTAGGATTGCAGGTAAGGTATCAACAGTTGTAGCAACAATGACAGGCTATGCATCAGAATAGGATTAACGGAAAGCAGTAACATGCTACACTACTCTAATGCAAGCAGTATAGAGAAGAATAGGAGATATCTAGTGATCAAGGGGGGGGGGCTTGCCTGGTTGCTCTGGCAAGAGAGGGGGGGTCGTCAACACCGTAGTAGTACTGGGTAACAGCGGCGTCGGTCTCGGTGTCTAGCGAGAGAAGAGGGGGAAGAAGCAATACATATTAAGCAAACAGATGCATAGTGATGCATGACATGACAAGTATCGGCGCTAGGGGTGCCCTAACGCGGTACGAGGTGGTACCGGCGAAGGGGGAAAACATCCGGGAATGTATTCCCGGTGTTTCGTGTTTTCGGACAGATGGACCGGATGGGGAAAGTTGCGTGTTTGCTATGCTAGGGATGCGTGGCGGACGAACGGGTTGCGTATTCGGATTCGTCTCGTCGTTCTGAGCAACTTTCATGTACAACGTTTTTTCATCCGAGTTATGGTTAATTTTATATGAATTTCCAAAGTTTAAATGATTTTCTGGTTTTAATATTAATTCGAAATAAAAGAATAAAATGCTATGGGTACACAGAGAGTGTACCCAGAGAGGTGCATATGTGGCTTACAGCGGGACCAGTTGACTGGGTCAACTGCCCAGTCAGCAGAGGCTGATTGGTGGGCCAGTCAAAGTCAACCGCCCAGTCAGCGTTGACCGTTAACCTGGTCAACCTGACAAGTGGGTCCCACATGTCATAGGTGGACATTTAATTAACCGCCTAATAGTTGATTAGCAGGTTAATTAAGTTTAATTATCCTAGATTAATTCAGTTAATTAAATTAATTAAACAATGTTAATTAAGTTAATTAATTAATTATTATTTTAATTCTTTTGATTAATTAATTTTATACTTTTTAAAATTTTAATTTTAATTTTCTTTTTAACAAACGTTCTGGGCACGGGGCCTACTTGTCATAGGCCCATGGCCTTAACGGGCACGTGGGTTCGGGCGGAACCGGGCGAAGGGCGCCCGATTGGGGGAAAACCCGGGCGCTAGCCTCGGGCACGGCTCGCCGGCGAGACAGAGCGCCGCCGCAGCGGGGGCGGCGGATGGCGTAGGGAAACAGAGCAGCGCGGCGCGGGAGGGGCCGGAGGAGTGCTGGGTGGCGATGCAGCGAGGAGCAGCGGGGCAACGGCGAGGCAAGCGGGGCCGTGGTGGGCGCGCGAGCGAGTGAGGCGGAGGCACGCGGGTGAGCACGGCCTAGGCGCTTGGTAGGGCGCGCGTGGGAGCAAGCGACAACAGCTGCGAGCACGGGGCGGCCGCCATGCTCGAGGCGCGGCAGATGCAGGGAGGGAAGGTGCGTGCGGCGGCGGGGGGAATGGTGCAGGGCTCGGGGCGAAGGGCGTGGGGCCTCCGAGCGGCGCCGTAGTGCAGTGGCTGGAGCCGGGCGGGGGCGGCACAGCCCGCGCGCAGCAGAAGCAGCGTAGGACGGGGCGCGTCGAGGTCGCAACGACAAGCAGAGGCGGGCAGCAACGCGCAGAGGCGCAGCGGCTCGGCGAGAGGAGCAGCGGACGGTCATCGCTGTTGCGAGTGAGGGGGACGGCGGTGAGCGCGCGGAGCGGGAGCGGCGCAGCAGGGGAAGAAGCCGGGGCGCGCAGTGCGCGGCCAGACGCGGCTTCGGGCGTGCGGCGTGCGGCACGGGGGTTCGAGTGTGTGCGCGGGGAGGAAGAGAGGGGACGCTCACGGGGGGGTTGTAGGGTTCGAGGCAGTAGGGCACGGGGAGGAAGGACGGAGATGACGTGCGTAGGGGTAGCGGCCGGTGGGGAGGTCCGGCGAGGTGGAGGCAGCGGGGATGGGCGGTCTCCTCCCGATCCAATCGGGAGAGAGGGGGGGGGATATTTTGCGAGGGGAGGAGTGGGGGTGTCGGTGGCGGTTCGGGCTTCGGGGGGAGGGGGTTATGGAGAGAGTGGGGGTGGCCGGCTGGGCCGGTCGGTTGCGGCCTGGTGGGCCGAAGCCCAAGGGGCCGGGGGGGCTTTCTCCTTCTTTTTTTAGTTTTAGTTTTAGTTTTTCCTTTTTTGTATTTTCTTTCTTTTACTTATTTTCTATTATGTTTTATTTCATTTTAAATAATTTAGGCGTTTTCTAATAATATGTTTTCTTTACTATAATTATCTTTGTAATATTCGGCAACCACCGAACATTTTTGTTTCAACTTTTAAAAACTTTTGTTGTTTGCCATTTTTTCTTTCTTTTTTGAATCGGTTTGAACTAATGAAAGTTTAGCAACAGTAATCAAAGGTGACATGGCATCATTAAGAGAGTTTTACTGTAGCCTAATTATCCGGGCGTCACAGAATTTCTATGGCACGAAACTCATAGGGCAGGAAGTAGGTTCCATTAACTTCAGAAAAATCAAGCATGGTTGTTTTGCTATGCTTGCCATGCCCTTTCTCAATAATGTTTGCCTCTTTGTATTTGATGGATTCAGAATCTTTACTACTTGATTCGGCTTTTTCAACCGAAGCACTTTTAGTTTCCGAATCATCACTGTATTCACCGGCTATATCAATTGGCAACACTTATTTTCTTTGAGCTAATTCCCTATCAATTCTCTCTTGGCGAAGTACTTGCACCCTATCGCGCAAAGCTTTAACTCCCCTCTCAATCTCAGCCCGCTCTATATTAGTTTGCCCCCAATGCTTTTAGAATCTTTCAGCAATGAAGTGTCAGTGTTGCCGAAATTTTGCAATTGTGTAGGGGGTGTATAATGTGTTGCGGTACTAGGTGGAGGTGTATGCACTGCTGTATAACCATATGCTCTCTCGCCAATTCTATCAATTGATGAAGTTTCATCTTGTTGCAAAACTCTAGCCTTTATTGCAGCATAATCAGGATACAACCCCTTTTTATATTGTTCAAGGCAAAGAGCACTAATCCTCTTATTTTGTGTCAAGCTCTTTTTAACGCAGCCACAACCACTTCTAGAAGAGATTGCTCCGCAATACTTATAGATTCTTTCGGCAATGATTCGTGAGTGTTGCCGAAATTCTTGAATTGCGTGGAGTATGCATTATATGCTACAATATTTGATGATGGCACATGTGTTCCTGTAAAATTTTCACTTATTCGGCTATGACCATGAATATGCGGGGCCGAATTATGAACATCTACAGTTGCATACGGTGCTGACAAATTACTAACATGAGGTGTAGCATATGATGGTTGAGAGTAACTGGCCGAATAACTAGTAGTAGCATGGCCAATTATCCCATCCATCGGCAAGGTTGGATTCACATATTGCAAATTAGTTGCCGATGAATAAAAACGAGAAACACTTTCTTGTATGCTATTGGAAATTTTAACATGAGGTGTTTCAAACTGATTAACCAAACCCATCATGTTGTTCATCGGCATATGGATTTGTGGGGTTGCCGATGCATGAGAGTTTGGATAGATATGTTGTACGTTGCTAAAATCATAAGAATTTGAAGCCTGAAGATTGCTTTGCATCGGCCATTGCGCATAATTAGATGCATGATTGATAAAACTAGGGTTAGCCGATACATTATGCTCATTAGGTGATCCAGCAACAACATACGGATTTTTTGCATCTACAAAGGGGAATTGGGTATTCATATTACCTTCGTAGATTGCAGCAACTTGATGACGACCTCTTCGTAGCAAGAACAGACTGGAGACCGTTCAAAGCTTCTTCCCCAACGGAGTCGCCAAAAAGTGTGTTCGCACACAAACACGTCACCGTGTACCCTCAACCCGGGGGTGATGCATCGCAGCTCATGTCAAAGGAGACCCGCCCGGAAGCGCGGTACGCAAGACAATCCGGCGGGCGCTTTTGTACACCCGAAACCCCACACGTCCGGGAGGGACCCCATCTAGGCGCGCGGCGGCTATGGGCTGCCCTAGGTCGACCTGATTCGCCCCTAGGGCCTCGAGGTTCGCCGCCCTGCAAACGAAGAATGAACGAAGAACGCGGAAGAAGAAGAACAAGGGAGAGATAAAGCTAAAGGTAAAAGGATGATATATTGATAGATCGATTGTGTGTTGTTCAATCGGCCTTCACCCCTTACATATATATGAGGCGGATGGACTTCCCGTACAAGAAAAAGACTCAAATCACGTCCAAATCATCAAAAGTTACCCTAACTCGGACTACGAGGGCCGGAACTGAATTTGCAGGCCACATACTACTACGGATGACGATGGTCCCAAAAGCAAAGTTGTAGATCTTGCAATGGAGAAAAACTCTTCAGTTGATCACTTTTTCATCCGAGGTCATCTTGATGTCGAAATCGGACCCGCAATTCTGCAAACAATGTTAAAATTCCAGTTTTCGGGGCGCACCGCGTGCAAACTTTCGATTTAGCCCGGAACCTCCCCGAAAGTTTTGCCCGGAACTTCCAGGGTAAACTTATGCAGCACACTATTTTGGCTCTAACTTTTGCATACAAACTTCGATTTAGATGTTTTTTATATCGAAATCGAATTCGTATAGAAACATTACTCATATGAGTCCATCTTGGGGGCATAATCAGTCGAATAGTGTTCTGAATGCAAAATCTCAGTACTTCAAACACAACTTCGGCCTTGGAGATTAGATCGGATGACTACGGCCCAAATATCAAAGTTTCTCCTTTTGACGATACGGAACTTTCTCACTTCAAGCACTTTTCCATTTGAAGCCTTCTTAATTATCTTTTTGACCATGCCAAAATCTGGTGTCAACAGGATTCCCTGGAAGGCATCCCCTCTTTCGTCTTCTTCTATCGGTAATTTTACTTGAGGCTATATTTTTATTCACCACATGATATTTGTTTTGCTTGGAGCATCTTGTATGATTTGAGTCTTTGCTTTTTAGTTTACCACAATCATCCTTGTTGTACACACCTTTTGGGAGAGACACACTTGAATTGGAATTTATTAGAATACTCTATGTGCTACACTTATATCTTTTGAGCTAGATAATTTTGCTCTAGTGCTTCACTTATATCTTTTAGAGCACGGTGGTAGTTTTATTTTATAGAAATTATTGATCTCTCATGATTCACTTATATTATTTTGAGAATCCTTTAGAACAGCATGGTAATTTGCTTTGGTTATGAAATTAGTCCTAATATGATAGGCATCCAAGATGGGTATAATAAAAACTATCATAGAAAGTGCATTGAATACTATGAGAAGTTTGATACTTGATAATTGTTTTGAGATATAAAGATGGTGATATTAGGGTGTGCTAGTTGAGTAGTTGTGAATTTGAGAACTACTTGTGTTGAAGATTGCAAGTCCCGTAGCATGCATGTATGGTAACCGTTATGTAACAAATTTGAAACATGAGGTGTTATTTGATTATCCTCCTTATGAGTGGCGGTCAGGGATGAGCGATGGTCTTTTCCTACCAATCTATCACCCTGGGAGCATGCGCATAATGCTTGGTTTTTGATGACTTGTAGATTTTTGCAATAAGTATGTGAGTTCTTTATGACTAATGTTGAGTCCATGGATTATACGCACTCTCACCTTCCATCATTGCTAGCCTCTTCGGTACCATGCATTGGCCTTTCTCACCTTGAGAGTTGGTGCAAACTTTGCATGCATCCAAACCCCGTGATATGATACGCTCTTTCACACATAATCCTCCTTATATCTTCCTGAAAACAGCCACCATACCTACCTATTATGGCATTTCCATAGCCATTCCGAGATATATTGCCATGCAACTTTCCACCATTTCATTTATGACATGCTTCATCATTGTCATATTGCTTTGCATGATCATGTAGTTGACATCGTATTTGTGGCAAAGCCACCATGCATAATTTATCATCCATGTCACTCTTGATTCATTTCCCTTCCCAATACACCGCCGGAGGCATTCATATAGAGTCATATTTTGTTCTAGTATCGAGTTGTAATCACTGAGTTGTAAATAAATAAAGTTTGATGATCATCATTAATAGAGCATTGTCCCAAAAAAAGAGAAAAGAGAAAGGCCCAAAAAAGAAAAAAAGAAATAAAAAGGGACAATGCTACTATCCTCTTTTTCCACACTTGTGCTTCAAAGTAGCACCATGATCTTTATGATACAGAGTCTCTTGTTTTGTCACTTTCATATACTAGTGGGAATTTTTCATTATAGAACTTGGCTTGTATATTCCAACAAAGGGCTTCCTCAAATGCCCTAGGTCTTCGTGAGCAAGCAAGTTAGATGCACACCCACTTAGTTTATTTTGTTGAGCTTTCATACATTTATAGCTCTAGTGCATCCGTTGCATGGCAATCCCTACTCCTTGCATTGACATCAATTGATGGGCATCTCCCTAGCCCGTTGATTAGCCGCGTCGATGTGAGACTTTCTCCTTTTTTGTCTTCTCCACATAACCTCCATCATCGTATTCTATTCCACACATAGTGCTATATACATGGCTCACGCTCATGTATTGCATGAAAGTTGAAAAAAGTTTGAGATTACTAAAGTATGAAACAATTGCTTGGCTTGTCATCGGGGTTGTGCATGATGAGAGCATTCTTGTGTGACGAAAATGGAGCATGACCAAACTATATCATTTTGTAGGGATGAACTTTCTTTTGCCATGTTATTTTGAGAAGACATGATTGCTTAGTTAGTATGCTTGAAGTATTATTATTTTTATGTCAATATTAAACTTTTGTCTTGAATGTTTCAAATCTGAACATTCATGCCACAATAAATAAAATTACATTGAGAATTATGCTAGGTAGCATTTCACATCAAAAATTCTGTTTTTATCATTTACCTACTCGAGGACGAGCATGAATTAAGCTTGGGGATGCTTGATACGTCTCCAACGTATCTATAATTTTTGATTGTTCCATGCTATTATATTATCTGTTTTGGATGTTAATGGGCTTATTTATACACTTTTATATTATTTTTGGGACTAACCTACTAACCCAAGGCCGAGTGCAAATTGTTGTTTTTTTGCCTATTTCAGTGTTTCGCGGAAAAGGAATATCAAACGGAATCCAAACAGAATGAAACCTTCGGTAGAGTTATTTTTGGAACAAATGTGATCCAGGGGACTTGGAGTAGACGTCAAGAAAGAAACGAGGGAGCCACGAGGCAGGGAGGCACACCTGCCCCCTGGGCGCGCCCCCACCCTCATGGGCCCCTCGCAGCTCCATCGATCTACTTATTCCTCCGATATATATCCATATACCCCGAAAACATCCAGGAGAACCATGAAACCCTATTTCCACCGCTGCAACCTTCTATACCCAAGAGATCCCATCTTGGGGCCTTTTCCGGAGCTCCGCCGGAGGGGGAATCAATCACGGAGGGCTTTTACATCAACACCATAGCCTCTTCGATGATGTGTGAGTAGTTTACCTCAGACCTTTGGGTCCATAGTTATTAGCTAGATGGCTTCTTCTCTCTCTTTGGATCTCAATACAAAGTTCTCCTCGATCTTCTTGGAGATCTATTCGATGTAACTCTTTTTGCGGTGTGTTTGTCGAGATCCGATGAATTGTGGTTTATGATCAAGATTATCGATGAACAATATTTGGTTCTTCTCTGAATTCTTATATGTATGATTTAATTATCTTTGCAAGTCTCTTCGAATCATTAGTTTGGTTTGGCCTACTAGATTGATCTTTCTTGCAATGGGAGAAGTTCTTAGCTTTGGGTTCAATCTTGCGGTGTCCTTTCCCAGTGACAGCAGAGGCAGCAAGGCACGTATTGTATTGTTGCCATCGAGGATAAAAATATGGGGTTTATATCATATTGCTTGAGTTTATCCCTCTACATCATGTCATCTTGCTTAATGTGTTACTCTGTTCTTATGAACTTAATACTCTAGATGCATGCTGGATGGCGGTCGATGTGTGGAGTAATAGTAGTAGATGCAGAATCGTTTCGGTCTACTTGTCACGGACGTGATGCCTATATACATGATCATGCCTAGATATTCTCATAATTATGCACTTTTCTATCAATTGCTCTACAGTGATTTGTTCACCCATCGTAATACTTATGCTATCTTGAGAGAAGCCACTAGTGAAACCTATGGCCCCGGGGTCTATCTTTTATCATATAAGTTTCCAATCTATTTTATTTCGCAATCTTTACTTTCAATGTATATCATAAAAATACCAAAAATATTTATCTTATTATTATTATCTCTATCAGATCTCACTCTCGTAAGTGACTGTGAAGGGATTGACAACCCCTTTATCGCGTTGGTTGCGAGGTTCTTATTTGTTTGTGTAGGTATGAGGGACTTGCTGATACGTCTCCGTCGTATCTATAATTTTTTATTGTTCCATGCCAATATTCTACAACTTTCATATACTTTTCGCAACTTTTTATACTATTTTTGGGACTAACATATTGATCCAGTGCCCAGTGCCAGTTCTTGTTTGTTGCATGTTTTTTATTTCGCAGAATATCCATATCAAACGGAGTCCAAACGGAATAAAAACTGACGGAGATTTTTTGTGGAATATATATGTTTTTTGGGAAGAAAAATCCACGCGAGACGGTGCCCAAGGGGGCCACGAGGCAGGGGGCGTGCCCCTGACCCTCGTGGCCATCTCGTAAGGCAGTTGATGCCCTCCTTTCGCCGCAAGAAAGCTAATATCCGGACAGAGATAGTGTTAAACTTTCAGCCCAATTGGAGTTACTGATCTCCAGGAATATAAGAAACGGTGAAAGGGAAGAATCTGAGAACGCAGAAACAGAGAGAGACAGAGAGATAGATCCAATCTCGGAGGGGCTCTCGCCCCTCCCACGCAAAGGAGGCCAAGGACCAGAGGGGAAACCCTTCTCCCATCTAGGGAGGAGGTCAAGGAAGAAGAAGGAGGGGGGCTCTCTCCCCCTCGCTTCCGGTGGCATCGGAGTGCCACCGGGGGCCATCATCATCACTGCAATCTTCACCAACAACTTCACCGCCATCATCACCAACTCTTCCCCCCTCCATGCAACGGTGTAACCTCTCTCTTACCCGCTGTAATCTCTACTTAAACATGGTGCTCAACGCTATATATTATTTCCCAATGATGTATGGCTATCCTATGATGTTTGAGTAGATCCGTTTTGTCCTATGGGCTATTTGATGATCAAGAGTGGTTTGAGTTGCATGTTTTATTATTGGTGGTGTCCTATGGTGCTCTCCGTGTCGCACCAGCGTGAGGGATCCCCGTTGTAGGGTGTTGCAATACGTTCATGATTCGCTTATAATGGGTTGCGTGAGTGACTGAAACACAAACCCGAGTAAGGGGGTTGTTGCGTATGGGATAAAGAGGACTTGATGCTTTAATGCTATGGTTGGGTTTTACCTTAATGATCTTTAGTAGTTGCGGATGCTTGCTAGAGTTCCAATCATAAGTGCATATGATCCAAGTAGAGAAAGTATGTTAGCTTATGCCTCTCCCTCATATAAAATTGCAATAATGATTACCGGTCTAGTTATCGATTGCCTAGGGACAAATAACTTTCTCGTAACAAAACACTCTTTACTAAAACTAATTTAGTTGTGTCCTTATCTAAACAGCCCCTACTTTTTATTTACATATCAATGGGAAATGCCCTACCTTTGAGTGTGGTTTGAACTATTGATTTACGTAATTGGAAGTAACCAATTAGGTTTACGACGAAACCTAGAAATCGATCACTGATCCAATTTGACTACCTCTACGGGATAGACCTCAACAGAAAACTGTTGAGTAACGGCAGCAAGTGATTGAGTTCAGTAGTTCCTCATAGAAAATTATTGGCTCTAGAGATATGGTAATATGGAGAAGACAAAAGTGTTTGAAGCACGCACAGAACCGGAAGCGCCCCTTGTTTCAAAGAAAAGAGGACGGGTTATTCACATTAAATTGATGGTCAGGATCTATATTATCTTACAAACCTATCCAACAACACCTACAAAGTACTTCTAGTTTCATACTTGTTCTAGGTAAAGTGAACGTCAAGCGTGCGTAGAGTTGTATCGGAGGTCGATAGAACTTGAGGGAATATTTGTTCTACCTTTAGCTCCTCGTTGGGTTCGACACTCTTACTTATCAAAAGAGGCTACAATTGATCCCCTATACTTGTGGGTTATCAAGACCTTTTTCTGGCGCCGTTGCCGGGGAGCAATAGCGTGGGGTGAATATTCTCGTGTGTGCTTGTTTTCTTTATCACTAAGTAATTTTTATTTGCTGTTCTTAGTTGTTCTCTATCTTTAGTTATGGATATGGAACACGAAATACCAAAAAAATTAGGTGTACCTGCTACTCATGGAGATGGGGAACCTCCTAAAACCCTCGATGCTCAATATGTGAAAATTATTATGTACCACTTTGATAATCCTGAGAAAACCTCATTCAATCTGGTAATGGGAGTAACGTTGGATCAACGTGAATACTTTAGGTATTATCGCTTGACACAAAAAGGGAAACTATTATGGGATCAAATTTATATATTGTATTGGTATGCTAGGCAACTATGCTTGAGATATGATTATACTTGTTGCTCTAGGATGAAGGCTCCACACCTTCCCTTTTCATGTGAATTTAATGATAATGAAACCTTAGCTTCTTATGCTAATGGTATATATGATTACTATGATGTGGAACAAATAGAAGAATTTGTTGCTTTTAAGGGTGCTTATGAAATTGAATCTTTGTTTGAAAAGTATGAAGCTTTGATGATGATGTTTATAGGCCTGAAAATTTAGCTATCTTAAAATATTGCTATGATAATTATGAATATAATTCCTATATTAATGCACTTATTGAGAAAGTCTCCGCTGTCCAAGAAGAGACTAATATTTTGCAGGAAGTAACTAGAACTTGATGCTGAGGCCTGTAATGGAAATGATGGCACCAAGATTGTTTCCTCACAGGGAGTCGAGGAAGTGATCTCTGGGTAATGTTACAACATACTTACAAATATTATAATATGCCACACTTATCTCTTCTGATGCTGCAAGATGCTTGGAGTTGCTTGAAGATGCTAGTCTTCGATAGGCTAGGCTTTACCCTTCTCTTCTGGCATTCTGCAGTTTAGTCCACAGATACAACCCATTCCTTTGATACAGATGCATATTTAGTTTAGATCTGATGTAAGTCTTGCGAGTACTTTGGATGAGTACTCACGGTTGCTTTGCTACCTATTTTCCCCCCATACAGGATTGTTGTGACCAGATGACGGATCCCAGGTGCCGGGGTACTGATCCACGGGCACCTATGGGACCGGCGGGCCGGGTCCCTTTCGGTTCGGCGGGGGCGGAGATCGTGCAAAGAGCAAATCGAGGCGATGCACGCAAGCGATTTACCCAGGTTCGGGCTGCACGGATGCGTAAAACCCTACTCCTGCTTTGTGGTTTTGTATTGGTTTCTAGCTCGGGAGCGCGGAGTGCTACAGTACACACCAGCGGCCAGCAAGACCGAGCGTGAGTGTTCGAACTGGCTCTCCCTCCCTATGTTGCACACGGGCCTCCTTTATATGCTCAAGGGGCTACCGACAGGTGGCAACGGAGGTAAAGGGCAAAAATGGAATCTATGGAAGAAGAAATTGATGAAACTGTGAGCTCATTGGATGAAAAAGATGAGGAGGAGAGCGAAGAACAAAAGGAGGAAGAGCGGATTGATCACCCGTGCCTACCTTCTAATGAGAGTAACTCTTCAACTCATGCATTGTTTAATTCCCATTCATGCTTACCGAAGGATGAATGCAATGATAATTATTATGGTCCCTTTGATTCTCTTGAAATATCCCTTTTTGATGATGCTTGCTATGCTTGTGGCCAACATGCCAATATGAATTATGCTTATGGAGATGAACTTGCTATAGTTCCTTATGTTAAACATGAGATTGTTGCTATTGCACCCACGCATGATAGTCCTATTATCTTTTTGAATTCTCTCGACTACTCTATATCGGAGAATTTTGCCTTTATTAAAGATTATATTGATGGGTTGCCTTTTACCGTTACACATGATGATTTTGATGAATATAATATGCATGTGCTTGCTGCTCCTACTTGCAATTATTATTAAAGAGGAACTATATCTCCACCTCTCTATGTTTCCAATACGATAAAATTGCAAGAAACTGTTTATACTATGCATTGGCCTTTACTATGTGTGCATGAATTGTTCTTTTATGACATGCCAATGCATAGGAAGAGAGTTATACTTTGTTTTTGCATGATATATGTTACTTTGTGCTCACTACTAAATTACAAATCATTGTTAATTAAAATTGGCTTTCATATACCTTGGGATCCGGGTGGATTCACTACTTGAGCACTATATGCCTAGCTTAATGGCTTTAAAGAAAGCGCTGCCAGGGAGACAGCGTGGAAGTTTTAGAGAGTCATTTATTTCTGTTGAGTGCTTTCATATAGTTTAAAAACAAAATAAAATAAAGAGGGGAACCCAAAACTTTTTCAAAAAGGAAAGTGAAAGTGAGAAAGACAAGCATTGTTGAAGTGGGAGAGCTCCTTGAACTTTGTTCATGCTCACGGCAACTTTGTGAATCTTGATTACAGAAACTTTTCAACAAAAATAATTATCCCCTTGTACAATTCCATTGTATTATAAAAATAATGTGCCAAGGTTTGCCTTTAGGATGTTTTAGATGCTTGTTGGTTTGTACGGTGGAGGACAGAAACTTTGGATGTAGTGCGCGATTTTACGTTTTTGTATCGAACATCAAATGGCTCTGATTCTTTTTGCACTGTCTTTCTATACAAATTTTTTATTTTTCCAAATTTTGGCAGAATTTTTCAAGTATCAGAAGTATGGTAAATGTTCATATTATTACAGACTGTTCTGTTTTAGATAGATTCTGTTTTTGATGCACAGTTTGCTTGTTTTGATGAAACTATCGATTTATATCAGTGGATTAAGCCATGGAAAAGTTATATTACAGTAGACACAATGCAAAAACAAAATATGAATTGGTTTGCAACAGTACTTAGAGTAGTGATTTGCTTTATTATACTAACGGATCTTACCGAGTTTTTTGTTGAATTTTTGTGTGGATGATGTGTTCGATGATCGAGAAGGTCTCGATGTGAGAAGAAGGAAGAGAGGCAAGAGCTCAAGCTTGGGGGTGCCCGAGGCACCCCAAGTAAATATTCAAGAAGACTCAAGCGTCTAAGCTTGGGGATGCCCCGGAAGGCATCCCCTCTTCCTTCAACAAGTATCGGTATGTTTTCGGATTCGTTTCGTTCATGCAATATGTGCAATCTTGGAGCGTCTTTTGCATTTGGTTTTCATTTTTCTTTTATGCACCATGCTGGTATGAGATAGTCCTTGGTTGATTTATAGAATGCTCATTGCACTTCACTTATATCTTTTGAGTACGGCTTTATAGAATGCTTCATGTGCTTCACTTATACCATTTGAAGTTTGGATTGCCTGTTTCTCTTTACATAGAAAACCGCCATTTGTAGAATGCTTTTAGAGCACGGGCATATCTTTTGTAGAAATAATTAAACTCTCTTGCTTCACTTATATCTATTTAGAGAGATGACAGGAATTGGTCATTCACATGGTTAGTCATAAAATCCTACATAAAACTTGTAGATCACTGAATATGATATGTTTGATTCCTTGCAATAGTTTTGCGATATAAAGATGGTGATATTAGAGTCATGCTAGTGGGTAGTTGTGGATTAGTAGAAATACTTGTGTTGAGGTTTGTGATTCCCATAGCATGCATGTATGGTGAACCGTTATGTAACGAAGTCGGAGCATGATTTATTTATTGACTGTCTTCCTTATGAGTGGCGGTCGGGGACGAGCGATGGTCTTTTCCTACCAATCTATCCCCCTAGGAGCATGTGCGTAGTACTTTGTTTCGATGACTAATAGATTTTTGTAATAAGTATGTGAGTTCTTCATGACTAATGTTGAGTCCATGGATTATACGCACTCTCACCCTTCCACCATTGCTAGCCTCTCTAGTACCGCGCAACTTTTGCCGGTACCTTAAACCCACCATATACCTTCCTCAAAACAGCCACCATACCTACCTATCATGGCATTTCCATAGCCATTCCAAGATATATTGCCATGCAACTTCCATCATTATCATATACATGACTTGAGCATTCATTGTCATATTCCTTTGCATGATCGTAAGATAGCTAGCTTGATGTTTTCATGGCTTGTCTGTTTTTTGATGTCATTCCTACGCTAGATCATTGCACATCCCGGTATACCGCCGGAGGCATTCATATAGAGTCATATCTGTGTTCTAGTATCGAGTTGTAATATTGAGTTGTAAGTAAATAAAAGTGTGATGATCATCATTATTAGAGCATTTCCCTAGTGAGGAAAGGATGATGGAGACTATGATTCCCCCACAAGTCGGGATGAGACTCCGGACGAAAAAAATAAAAAAATAAAAAAAGAGAGAAGGCCCAAAAAAATAAAAAAAATGAGAGAAAAATAGAGATGGGGCAAATGTTACTATCCTTTTACCACACTTGTGCTTCAAAGTAGCACCATGTTCTTCATATAGAGAGTCTCTTGAGTTATCACTTTCATACACTAGTGGGAATTTTCATTATAGAACTTGGCTTTTATACTCTGATGATGGGCTTCCTCAAATGCCCGAGGTCTTCATGAGCAAGCAAGTTGGATGCACACCCACTTAGTTTTCAGTCTGAGCTTTCATACACTTATAGCTCTTAGTGCATCCGTTGCATGGCAATCCCTACTCACTCACATTGATATCTATTGATGGGCATCTCCATAGCCCATTGATACGCCTACTTGATGTGAGACTATCTTCTCCTTTTTGTCTTCTCCACAACCACCATTCTATTCCACCTATAGTGCTATTCCATGGCTCACGCTCATGTATTGCATGAAAGTTGAAAAGGTTTGAGAACGTCAAAAGTATGAAACAATTGCTTGGCTTGTCATCAGGGTTGTGCATGATGTGAATATTTTGTGTGGTGAAGATGGAGCATAGCCAGACTATATGATTTTGTAGGGATAACTTTCTTTGGCCATGTTATTTTGAAAAGACATGATTGCTTTATTAGTAGGCTTGAAGTATTATTGTTTTTATGTCAAATGATAGACTATTGCTTTGAATCACTCGTGTATTAATATTCATGCCATGATTAGATATGTGTTCAAGATTATGCTAGGTAGCATTCCACATCAAAAATTATCTTTTTTATCATTTACCTACTCGAGGACGAGCAGGAATTAAGCTTGGGGATGCTGATACGTCTCCGTCGTATCTATAATTTTTGATTGTTCCATGCCAATATTCTACAACTTTCATATACTTTTGGCAAGTTTTTATACTATTTTTGGGACTAACATATTGATCCAGTGCCCAGTGCCAGTTCCTGTTTGTTGCATGTTTTTTGTTTCGCAGACTATCCATATCAAACGGAGTCCAAATGGGATAAAAACTAACGGAGATTTTTTGGAATATATATGATTTTTGGGAAGAAAAATCCACGTGAGATGGTGCCCGAGGGGGCCACGAGGCAGGGGGGCACGCCCCAGGGGGCAGGCGCGCCCCTGCCCCTCATGGCCACCCCGTAAGGCGGTTGATGTCCTTCTTTCGCCGCAATAAAGCTAATATCCGGATAGAGATAGTGTTAAAATTTCAGCCCACTCGGAGTTACGGATCTCCGGGAATATAAGAAACGGTGAAAGGGAAGAATCTGAGAGCGCGGAAACAGAGAGAGACAGAGAGATAGATCCAAGATTGGTTTGAGTTGCATGTTTTATTATTGGTGCTGTCCTACGGTGCTCTCCGTGTCGTGCAAGCGTGAGGGATCCCCGCTGTAGGGTGTTGCAATACGTTCATGATTCGCTTATAGTGGGTTGCGTGAGTGACTGAAACACAAACCCAAGTAAGGGGGTTGTTGCGTATGGGATAAAGAGGAATTGATGCTTTAATGCTATGGTTGGGTTTTACCTTAATGATCTTTAGTAGTTGTGGATGCTTGCTAGAGTTCCAATCATAAGTGCATATGATCCAAGTAGAGAAAGTATGTTAGCTTATGCCTCTCCCTCATATAAAATTGCAATAATGATTACCGGTCTAGTTATCGATTGCCTAGGGACAAATAACTTTCTCGTAACAAAACACTCTTTACTAAAACTAATTTAGTTGTGTCCTTATCTAAACAGCCCCTACTTTTTATTTACGTGATCTTTATTATCTTACAAACCTATCCAACAACACCTACAAAGTACTTCTAGTTTCATACTTGTTCTAGGTAAAGCGAACGTCAAGCGTGCATAGAGTTGTATCGGAGGTCGATAGAACTTGAGGGAATATTTGTTCTACCTTTAGCTCCTCGTTGGGTTCGACACTCTTACTTATCGAAAGAGGCTACAATTGATCCCCTATACTTGTGGGTTATAACTTGCGCGTAGTATCCTACTGGATTAATACCTTGGTTCTCAAAAACTGAGGGAAATACTTACGCTACTTTCCTGCATCACCCTTTCCTCTTCAAGGGAAAACCAACACAGTGCTCAAGAGGTAGCACTCTCCGACGCGTCCCAGAGCTCCAGCCCCGCCAAATCGGTCGTCTACGCCCACAAGCGGGAGCCGGGAACCCCCTCCCCCCTACATCATCGAGCCGACCCTCTTCATCCACCTCTGAGTGCCATCGCCGCCGCGTCTTCGTCATCTTCGCGGCCACCGTGCCTTCGACGCGGCATGGCCGTGCTCGTCGGCATCGCCGTGGACTGCCGTGTCCTCTGGAGCCGTTGGAGGGAGCCGAGGAGCTCTGCATCGCCTGAACACGTCGTTGTCTCCCTCGGGTCGCCGGCGATCCCCTTCTTCCTCAGCGATGTTCTGCTGCTCCTAATCTCACAAGGGCCATCTTGCGTGCTGCACGGTGAGCTCCTCCTCTTTCTGCTCCTCCTCGTTAATTCCCTCGCACGCCATAGCTAACTCGTCACCATTGCCGAGAGCTCGTCGTCGTAGATCACCTCGCCGCTGTGGCCATGGTTCTTGTCACGCTCGCTTGAGGCCTCCGCCGTGCTCCTGGTGCTCCCAGAAGCTCAATGACCTCGTGACTGAGCCTCCCCGCGCGCTCTAGCTCCGTTTCCATCGCTGCCCGATCTCCGGTGACCTCCTCGCCTCTCGCCGTCGTCGTTCCAGCCCGTTACGGGCCGCGCCACCACCGTAGATGGATGCGGCTTCGAACGCCTGATCGAACGCGCCTAGCCGCACCTCTCCCCGTGCCCCGTAGCGTTTTTTCGGCGAAGTCTGGCGATGCTCCGTCACGGATTTGGTCGCCGGATCTCTCTCCGGGGCCGACGCCGACATGGTATAGTGGGGCCCGTCCCTAGGTCGCTGACCAGTGGGCTCGGGTGGCCCAGTTGACTGGGTTGACTCAGTCAACTACTGACTGGGCTGCCCAGTGAGACTGACGTGTGGGCGCCACTTGTTTAAAACGTTTTATAAATAAATAAATCTGCTAATTAAAATCTGTTAATTAATTAGTAATTAGTTAGTCGCTGACACCAGGGGCTCACCCCTCTAATTAGCCGGTTAGTTTAGTTTAAATTACTGTTAGACTAACAGAGGCTGACATGTGGGTCCCACTAGACCCACAGGTCAGGTATGACCCTGGTCAGCGAGCATGTTGGCTGCTGACATCATCCCTGAGTCATGCTGATGTCATATTACTTGTTAAATTAAATAATTCCAGAAAATGCTTTAATCTTTGAAAATTCGTAGAAATTAAACCGTAGCTCAGATGAAAATGTTTTCGACATGAAAGTTGCTCACAAAAATCCAACGGATCTATATACGCGGTCCGTTCATGCGTCACAGGTCCCTAGTATGCTGAACATGGAACCGTCCCTTCTCTTTCTTTTGTCCGGAATCCGTCTAACATCGGGAAATCATCCTTGGATGTTTTCCCCCTCCGTCTATAGCATGTAGCACTACATTAGGTCAACCCTAGCTCTGCCTATCGTCATGTCATGCTTAGTGATGCATCTGTTCACTCTGTATTTACTGTTTCTTCCCCCTCTTCTCTCCGGTAGACCCCGAGACCGATGCTGCCCCTGTGATCGACTACCTCGTCGACGACCCTTCTTTTGCAGCAAAGCTTCTAGGCAAGCAAACCCCCTTGAGCATTCTGATATCGCTCATTTCTTTCCCTCTCATGCTTGCATTAGAACTGCTACTACTTTTTGTATGATCCTATTCTGATGCATAGCCTGTTTTTTGTTACCTACTTTCATACCTTACCTGCTTATTCTAAACTACTTAGTATAGGTTGATTAGAGATCCATCAGTGACCCCCACCTTTTCCCAGTTGCCCCTCCATTATGTTCGATGACTCGATCAACGTGATAGACGTCCAGGCCCCGACACCGCACATCACCCCCCTTAGCTGTACGACTTTGCGGAGTTACTATCGAGTGACGAGGGTGATACCTCATCAGCACTTCTGATGTTAACCCTGTAGTGTAGCCATTCGGTCATGGCCATTGAGGGCGATTCCTCCTTGACCACTCCTGATAACGACTCTGTCGTGCAACCCCTCAAGTGTGGGCCAACGAGGGTGATTCCTCCAAGTCCACCTTGATGGTTACATCGAGTGGGAATCCATCGAGGGTGATTCCTCAAGTTTCACCCATGTTGTTTCAGACACACGGTTACTTTGACTTACCACGGAGCCATGATGACATCGGGTCGGCCTCGAGGGGTACCCGTGAGTGATGTGAAGTCGGGTTGATTTGGAGGATACCCGCAAGTTTTCCACGCGGCGCGGCCTGGCATTCTTAGCCCTTGCCGCAAGTCTGTGAGATGGGGCGACGGGACCACATATCGTGGATCATTGATCGTTACTGCACTACCAAGATACTAACAGTTTGGATATTTGATCCGAGTAGGCCTCTGGCCTTTTTCGCACTAACCACCACATGGGAATAAGTACGGGCACTCTGCGTCGTATGTATCAGTCGAAAGCTCAACGGATGTCAGCGATGGAGCGGCGTGCGCCGGGTTGGACTGGAATGCCTTTCCTTGTATAAGGGAGGCTAGGTCTGCTCACAGGCTGCGTACGCAACATGCAGGATTGCAAATGGCGATGGCCCTGACCCCTTCGCATTTAGGATGTAGACTGGCATGCTGGCCTCTTTGTTGAGCCTAGGTAGGACTGCGGTGTGTTCATCGGCCAACGTCGGTCATAACCTGATGGTGTGTCTAGCCGGAGTTGATCGAGCGTGTTGGGTAAGTTGGTGCACCCCTGCAGGGAAGTATTCTATCTATTCAAATAGCTGTCTCCATGGTAACAGAAGCTCAGAGTTGTATCCCGATCGATACAACTAGAACTTGATGCTGAGGCCTGTAATGGAAATGATGGCACCAAGATTGTTTCCTCACAGGGAGTCGAGGAAGTGATCTCTGGGTAATGTTACAACATACTTACAAATATTATAATATGCCACACTTATCTCTTCTGATGCTGCAAGATGCTTGGAGTTGCTTGAAGATGCTAGTCTTCGATAGGCTAGGCTTTACCCTTCTCTTCTGGCATTCTGCAGTTTAGTCCACAGATACAACCCATTCCTTTGATACAGATGCATATTTAGTTTAGATCTGATGTAAGTCTTGCGAGTACTTTGGATGAGTACTCACGGTTGCTTTGCTACCTATTTTCCCCCCATACAGGATTGTTGTGACCAGATGACGGATCCCAGGTGCCGGGGTACTGATCCACGGGCACCTATGGGACCGGCGGGCCGGGTCCCTTTCGGTTCGGCGGGGGCGGAGATCGTGCAAAGAGCAAATCGAGGCGATGCACGCAAGCGATTTACCCAGGTTCGGGCTGCACGGATGCGTAAAACCCTACTCCTGCTTTGTGGTTTTGTATTGGTTTCTAGCTCGGGAGCGCGGAGTGCTACAGTACACACCAGCGGCCAGCAAGACCGAGCGTGAGTGTTCGAACTGGCTCTCCCTCCCTATGTTGCACACGGGCCTCCTTTATATGCTCAAGGGGCTACCGACAGGTGGCAACGGAGGTAAAGGGCAAAAATGGAAAGGTGCTGTGGTAGGCACAGCTACCTGCTACAGTGTATCATACCTAACCCTGACGGCAGGGGACAAGGGTCTTAAATGCCCGTCTGTGTCGCCTAAACAGTGCGAAAAGGGACCGCCAGGGACGCCACCGTTTGCCACGATGGCGATCTTGTCAGCGCCGCTTGCCACCGCACGTCCCTAGCTGCACAGCCTTCCGCCACGTACGCCTGGAAGGGCCCCAAAACGACACGTTGGTGGATGTGCTGGAGCACGGGCGCGGAGAGGTGGCTTGCCGCGGCAAGCGCCTTGCCGCGGTCGTTGTCTTGTCGCGTCCGGGAGCTTGTCGCTCACCGGGTCTTGCCGGAACGCGTGGTACGCCGCGGCAAGTTCCTTGAAATGCCTTGAGTGGCCTTCCCGGCAAGCTCCTCTTGCCGGGGTCTTGTCTTCTTGACTTGGACACTTTGTTCTTGAATGGCTCCAAAGGAACCACGGAGGATCTTGGCGGTCACCCGGCAAGCCTTGCCGCGGGATGCTGCGACTGCCCGTGCACAAGTTCGGGATACTAGGGTACCCCTACTCTAGTACACCGACAGGAGCCCCCGGGCCTGGGCCATACATGGTGCCGAGCGCTGTTGGGCCAGGCCCAAAACAGGGCACGGGCACGCGCGGCCTAGGTTACGCCGTATCTCACTCCGTATCTACCGCGCCCTCCCCGAAAGGCACGCGTTGAATGCGGCATCGTGGGAGAGGTCGTGGGGGTTTCTTTATTCGGAAATGCGGAACGTCCGCCCCCTCCCCCTTTATAAGCAGGGGAAACAGGGGCAGTTGGCCCACTCGCCCGTTGCCGTTCCCAATCTCAGGAATCTCCGCCGCTCCCTTGCCTCCCCAAAGCTGAGAGAGAGAGAGAGCAGCGCTCCGCCCCCCATCGCCACTAGCACCACCAACGCCGTCGACCTCCTCCACTACTTCCGCCATGGCTCCAAAAGCCGACAAGGGGAAGACCGTGAAGACGACCGAGGCGCAGCGGCTCGCGGCGCTGTGGAAGGAGCGGTCCATTTCCCTCCCAAGCTCGGCGCGAAGGAGCTGAGGGAGAACTACTATCTGTTCTGGTCGGCGGAGACGCGCGCGCATCCACGCACAAAGGTTCTCCCCGCTGCCGCTTGGAAGAAGGCTCCGAATGGGTACCCCTTCTTCGCATTGTTCTTCTATTGCGGGCTCTGCCCGCCCTTCTCTGATTTCTTCTAGGACATCATGAACACCTATGGATTCCATCTCCTTGACTTCACCCCCAACGCCGTCCTGACAATGGCAGTTTTCGCACACCTCTGCGAAAACTTTGTCGGAGTTCTACCCAACATAGCCCTCTTCCGCCACTTTTTCATACCCCGAGTAGAGAGAGGAGAGCCTCTATCCGGCGGGATTGCCTGGATGTCAAGGCCCGGCAAGAAAGAGACCTATCTGGAGGGAGAATTCCGCGGCAAGTGGGAGGAGTGGAGAGCTGATTGGTGCTGGATCGACGAGGAGAGCCCGCAGCCATTCACCGTCCGACGCCGAACCCCAGTAGCACGCGGCAGCGATTGGAGTGACATGGCTCCGGAGGACGCCAGGCTGAAGATTGCCGTCACCAGGATCCTGCGCCTGAGGCTTGCCGGGCTTACTGTTGGCACTGTTGGTGCAGACTTCCTTCGCCGCCGCATCGCCCCCCTGCAGGAACGGGGGAGGCCCACTTGGGAGTTCAAGAACGCGGCAGACATCATGAGGCTGCGGCCAGGCCTCAATTACAACTTCACAGTCCAGGAGCTCACCGCGATGCTGCAGGAGCTGTTCAAATATGACCCCCAGCATCCCGAGGTGTTCAGGTTGCCGGGGGGCGTCGTGCCTTTGTGCAACAATTCCGCGCTCGACCGCATCCGTGCAATGATGCCGGAGTGCGACTCGCACGGGATTGTGCCAACTTGGCAGGAGCCTGCAGACGAGGTCGTGCAGCAATTCTTCGACGACTTGGTGGAAGTGCCAATCCGCCTCGACGAGAAGGACGGCCTCACCCGCGACACCACGGATGCGGAGATGGCGCTCATCGCCTCTACGCTGGAGGAGGCAGCGGCAGCCGCAGCCGCGGGCGAGTTCGGGTTCACTGTGGAGGAGGCCGATGCAGCAGAAGCGGCAAGCCGTGCCGAGCGAGGGGAGCCTGCCGGCAAGAAGGGGCTTGCCGGGCAAGACACCGAGCCGAGCGAGCCCACCAAGGATACGAGTGGCTCGTTGCAAATCGACTCTTCTTCCACCTCGTCTTCAGACAGCCCGCCAGAAGCAGAGCCTCCATCCCCACCAAGAAGGCGTCTCCGCAAGGTTGGTGATGTGGCGGAGCGGCAAGCGGGCCAACAGTCGCCACGCCGCGTGACACGCTCGACCACGGCAAACACCGTTGCCGCGGGAGCGCCTCATGCTATGACGGCAACTGGAGCGGAGTCTAGCTGGACCACCGCTTCAGTCCCTGCCGCTACTCACGCCGCACCGACAGCCGGAGCGGGGTCGTCTCAGACCGCCGCCACTGCTCCCGCCAAGCGGCCAAGGGAAGCTTCTCCTCTGGCTCCTCGCACCGGGCGCGCGCCGGGCTTCGACTTCTCCGCGTTAAGCTCTGACGAGGAAGAAGAAGAAGAGTAAGCTTCTCTTGTTGTACTTGCATTTCTTCAGTTCTTGCTGTTGGTCTTGTTTCTCACTTGCTTTTCCCTGAATCTGTTCCTCTTTAGGACTCTGGCCCAGAGAGCGGCAAAGAGAGCTAAGGCCCCGGTGATCATCATCAAGGACGAGCCCACTGCGACAACAGGTGGCGCGCCCGAGACAACCTTGCCGGAGCCGGCGACTTTCCTCCATGGCAGCCCCCAGCGTAAGTGTGTGAATTATTTTCCACGGCGAGGCGCGCATGGGTACTTGTCTTTGCTGATATCTGCTTGTTGACTTGTGTAGGAGCCGAGCAGCCCCACCAGGAGCCAAGGGAGAATCCCCCGACAAGGGAGAATTCTCCGGCAAGGGAAGGCTTCCCGGTGAGGGAGAAGTCTCCGGCAAGGGAGGGTTCTCCGGCGAGGGACAGCGCCAGCGGCCCCCCGACGACGGAGACCACGACCGCAGAGCCTGGTGCAGGTACTCCCCTTGCTTCAAAACTTCTCTTGGATCCTTCTTTTCTTGATCTTTATGGGTTTCTGCTGGATTCTGTTTGACTCTTCTCCCCTTTTCCGGCCGTCAGATCCATCCGCTGCGGAGCAGATGGAGACAGAGGTCGCCGCCGACGAAGCAGCCGGTGCTGGAGATGCCACCGGCGCAGAGGCCGCCAAGGCTGACGCCGCAGCAACTGGCGAGGAATCTGGCGATCATACTGACGGCCCTGAGGCCGCAGGAGCGCCAGGCGCTACGCCGACCGCCTACCCATCCACCGAAGCCGCAGCGCCAAGTTCCAAGGAGCCCCAGCCGGGCGTTTATTTGAAGGCCGGCGACGACGTCTTCATCAATCTTCCCTGGGCATCAAGCTCCAGAGCGCCGGTCGAGGGGGAGGTCTTCGACGGAGAACTGCTCGCCTCCGCGGGGCTGAAGCTGGTCGACGCGCCAAGCAGCAGCAGCAACGAGCCCGAAGAAGAGCGACTGCTGCGCAGGTTGATGTCGCTCTACCGCGCGCGACAAGCCAAGCTGGAGTCCCGCGAGGTGCTTGTTGCGAAGGCGGGAGCAGACATTGAAAAGCGCGCGGAAGAGCTCGGGGGTTTCCACCGGGAAGCCCTCCGATCCCTGGCGGAGGAGCGGGAGCAGCTCGCTGAAGCGCGGAAGGTCTTTCTCCTCGAGAAGGCTGAAGCCGAAGAGCGCCAGTGACTTGCCGCTGTGAAGCTAGCCGCGGAAGAGGGCGAGCTGGCGCAGCGGAAAGTCAATCATGACGCCCACGAGGAGGAGCTTGCCTCGCGCGAGGAGAAGCTTGGCGGAGCCCTCAAGCAAGCGAAGGATGCTGCCGCCACCGCTGAGGCCGCCAAGGAGGAGTTGAAGACGAAGGAGGCGCGGCTGGAGGCCGATCTCTCCGAGAAGGGCAAGGAGCTCAGCGCCGCCAAGGTCTCCAACGTGGATCTTGAGTTGAAGCTAACCACTTTGACCAAGACTTTGGACAGCGCCAAGAAGCGGGAGGCGGCCTTGAAGGAGGAAATCAAGGCCGACAAGGCGCTGCTAGAGAGCGCTGCCACCGCCCAGAACACCTTCAGGGAGACTGTGACGCACTGGACGGAGAGTCTGGTGAACGCCGCCACAGATATCGACAAGGAGCTGGCGCAGCTGGGGATGGAAGATCTTGGGTATCCCTACGACGACAACCTCCAGCCCAGCGCCAAGCTCGTCCTATTCTTCAAGGGCGTGGCGACGGCCCTTCAGCGACTCCGAGAGAGGATCCCCAAGCAACTAGCTGACGAGTCGCGCGAGATCTGCGCAGGAGCCCTCGAGAAAGTGTTGATGAAGGTGGCCTTCCGCAATCCGGGCCTCCGCCTCACCAACATCCTCAGGTCCTTGCCGCCAGAAGCTGATCTGGAGGAGCTCAAGGCCCTTGTCGCACCCATTGTGGACAAGGTGAGCGGGATCAAGCGGGTCGAAGGCGATCGCGTAGATTAGGCCGCTCATTTCTTCTTTTCTTGTCGCTGCCCATCATGTCATGAAAACAATCTGTTAGAGCTGCGACAAGCTATCTTTGTAATGTAACTTGATTGTGGGTAATGATTGCAATGTTACTCCCTTTACTTGATTCCTCCCTTTGTATGTTTTTGCCCTACGCATTTAGGGAACTTGCCGGTGCAGGCACCTGAGCCGCGAGTGCTGAGTGCGGAACGTCAGCAGCCTGCTGGCGGTGCCGCTACCGGCAAGAAACCTTGTCGCAACTAGTTGCAGCTCACTTAAATTGCTGAGCGAACTCGAAACAAAGTAAGGGCGCTAGCGGCTCACTTAAGTTGCTGAGCGGACTCGAAGCAAAGTAAGGGCGCTAGCAGCTCACTTAAGTTGTTGAGCGGACTCGAAACAAAGTAGAGGCGCAACTAGCTACGAGTTGGTTCCTCCGTGCACAGGTTTCCCATACAAAGTGTGGTCGTTCAAGGGAGATAACTTAAAATTTAAAAAATTTGATTGCTCAAACTTTGGCAACTTAGCTTTTCTGTTGTTTGCTTCCCGGCAAGGCGAAACTTTCTTGAACGACGCCTGGCCCATACCATCCATCGTCTTCTCCTTTCCCCCCCGGCAAACTTGTGGGCGAGGGGAACCTTGCTTTCAAAAGGAAGAAGAGACAATACAGATATGGAGCTTTACGGCTCGTTATTGCTTACCGTGGAGTAGGTGCTGCACAAAGTGTCAGATCATATATGCCAGTAAATAGAAAGCATAAAATTGACAAAATGTGCGGAGCACATGAGCTTTACTTATGCACGGGATCTGCGCCTGGCTTTGTACAAAGGATTACATGCAACAGCGGCAAGACTTGTACAAAAGGTGGTTGCCGGAACAGGTTCCGACAACCGCGCCTTACGGGTAAAACTTACGAAGATGCTCAATGTTCCAGGAGTTGCTCACCGGAATGCCATCTTCGGTCTCAAGGCGGACGGCGCCAGGCCTAGTGACTCGTTTCACCCGGTAAGGGCCTTCCCACTTCGGCGTCAACTTGTTGGAATTCTTGGCGGACTGAACGCGCCAAAGAACAAGGTGGCCTTCCTCGAGACTTCTGGCGTTAACTTTGCGGCTATGGTAGCGGCGCAAAGCTTGCTGGTAGCGAGCAGCTCGCATAGCAGCCTGAAGACGGTCTTCCTCAAGGAGCAGCGCGTCATCTTGTCGCAGCCGCTCTTGCTCGAGCTCATCATAAGCGAGCACTCGAGGTGACCCGTATACGAGTTCCGTGGGGATAACTGCCTCGGCTCCATAGACTAGAGCAAAAGGTGTCTATCCAGTGGCTCGATTTGGTGTCGTTCTGATCGACCAAAGAACCACCGACAGCTCCTCGATCCAGTTTCTTCCGCACTTGTGCAGCCTGTCGAAAGTTCTGATCTTGAGCCAGCGCAGCACTTCAGCATTTGCCCTCTCCGCTTGACCGTTGCTTCTCGGGTGAGCAACAGAAGCGAAGCAGACCTTGGCGCCAAGATCTTGGACGTACTGCGTGAAGGTGCGGCTCGTAAATTGCGTGCCATTGTTGGTGATTATCCTGTTAGGGATCCCGAAGCGGCAAACAATCGACCTGAAGAACTTGACTGCTGACTGTGCTATCACCTTCCTCACTGGTTCCACTTCCGGCCACTTTGTGAACTTGTCGATTGCAACGTACAAGTACTCAAAGCCCCCGACAGCTCGGGGAAAGGGGCCGAGGATGTCGAGCCCCCAGACCGAAAATGGCCAGGATAAAGGGATCGTCTGGAGAGCTTGAGCTGGTTGGTGTATCTGCTTGGAATGAAACTGACACGCTTCACACTTGGTTACTTGTGCAGTTACATCCTGGAGGGCTGTTGGCCAGAAGAAACCTTGCCTGAAAGCTTTACTGACAAGTTCTCTTGCGCCAATGTGGTGACCACATATGCCTCCATGTATTTCTGCCAACAGCTTTTGTCCATCTTCCCGGGGAATACACTTCAATTTCACACCGTTGAGTCTTCTTCTATACAGTGTCTTGTCGACAAACTGGTACATACTTGACTGCCGGGCTACTCTCTCCGCTTCTTCTTGCTCTTCGGGAAGTCCTCATGTCTGAAGGAAATGGACAATCCGCTGTGCCCATGCTGGAGCTTGTGGCTCGACAACAAGGACTAAAGGCAAATCTGCTGCTGCGGGAACATCCGCTTCCACGGCAAGAACCTGCGGCTCTGCCGGAGCTTGACGTTCCCTGACAAGCTTGCCGGAGCAAAACTTGTCGGGAGCTTCTGCTTCAACGGAACAAACCCTAGGGCTTTCCGGAGCATCTTGCTCCTCAGCGCTCTTGGTGTTGATCTTGGAGACTGCTGCGGGAATATCCGCTTCTACAGCAAGAACCTGCGGCTCTGCCGGAGCGTGACGTTCCCCGGAAAGCTTGCTGGAGCAAAACTTGTCGGGAGCTCCTGCTTCAACGGAACCAACCCTAGGGTCTGCCGGAGCAGACTGCTCCTCAGCACTCTTGGCGTTGATCTTGGGGACCTTCTTGGCGGCGGCTTCGGGGAGCTCTGCCGGCAAATAGTCACCAGAAACCAACTTCCTCTTCTTGCTCTATCCAGTTGATGGCGTTACGGACGGCTGAGTCAGCTTGAGCACAAAGATCCCTGGTTCCACAGTTAGCTTAAGTGCGGCACACTTTGACAGGCCATCTGCAATGGCGTTCTGAGCTCTTGGAACATGCTCCATTTGTAGGCCGTCAAAGTGTTCTTCTAGCTTTCTCACTTCGTCGACGTAAGCTTCCATCAGCGGACTCTGATAACTCTTGTTTACTTGGCGGACGACAAGCTGTGAGTCACCCCTGACAATGAGCTTCTTGATCCCAAGGCCTGCCGCGATCCGGAGACCGGCAAGCAAGCCCTCATATTCTGCAGTATTGTTCATTGCTTGCTCTTTGGGGAAGTGCATCTGGACTACGTACTTGAGGTGCTCACCGGTGGGTGCGACAAGCAGCACGCCAGCGCCGGCGCCTTGCAGCGAAAAGGCACCATCAAAGTACATCAGCCACTCTTTGCTTGTTTCCTTGTCAGGGGTGCTCGTTTCTGGAATTTCTTCATCTGGTGTTGGCGTCCATTCTGCTATGAATTCTGCCAATGCTCTGCTCTGGATAGTTGAAGTGCTTTCAAACTTGAGGCCAAAGCTTGACAGTTCCAGTGCCCACTCAACAATCCTGCCTGTCGCTTCTGGATTCTGCAGTATCCTCTTCAGCGGAAAGCGAGTGACAACTGTGATCTCATGTGCTTGGAAGTAATGGCGCAGCTTTCTCGAGGCCATGAGAAGGCCGAAAAGCAATTTATGCACACCAGAGTACCTTGACCTAGCCCCCTGCAGAAGGGAACTGACAAAGTAAACTGGGCGCTGCACCATCTTCTTGTGTATCTCGTCGTGTATCTGCGCAGATCCATCTTTGTCGGGACCAGAGCTTGTCGGGGAGGCTCCCAGCTTGTCGCTGGATGTGCTTGCCGCGGTTGTTGGCTCATCATCTGCCTCCCTCTCTGCTACTAACACAGCACTAACCACTTGATTGGTTGCCGCTATGTATAGCAGCAACTTCTCTTGTGGCTTAGGTGCGACAAGTATTGGAGGGGAGGACAGGTATCTCTTCAGGTCTTGTAGCGCAGCCTCCACTTCCGGAGTCCATTTCATTGGACCTGCCTTTTTCAATAATCTAAAAAACGGCAGGGCGCGCTCAGCAGACCGAGAGATAAACCTGCTGAGAGCAGCCACGCAACCGGCAAGTTTCTGTACATCCTTGACGCGCTTTGGTGCTTCAATCTGCTCAATGGCCTTGATCTTGTCGGGATTGGCTTCAATTCCCCGCTGAGACACGAAGAACCCGAGAAGCTTGCCGGAGGGAACTCCAAACACACACTTCTCTGGGTTGAGCTTGAGGCTGATCTTGCGCAGATTTGCAAAGGTCTCGTCTAAATCTTGAATCAGGGTTGCTCTGTCCTTGCTCTTGACCACTATATCATCCATGTAGGCTTCCACATTTCTGTGTATTTGTGGCTCAAGAGCAACATGGACTACTCTTGCAAATGTCGAACCAGCATTTTTTAATCCGAAAGGCATCCGTACGAAACAGTACGTGCCACATGGAGTAATAAATGCGGTCTTCTCCTCATCCTCTTCTGCCATGAAGATCTGATGATATCCTGAGTATGCGTCAAGAAATGAAAGCAAATCACATCCGGCGGTGGAGTCAACAATCTGGTCAATGCGCGGCAAAGGAAATGGGTCTTTGGGACAAGCTTTGTTAACATCGGTGAAATCGATACAAAGTCTCCATTTCCCGTTTGCCTTGCGCACGACTACAGGATTGGCCAACCACGTGGGATGGAGCACTCCTCTGACAAGGCCTGCTGCTTCCAGTTTCTTGATCTCTTCTGCAATGAATTCTTGGCGCTCCACTGCCTGCTTCCTGACTTTCTGCTTGACGGGCCGCGCATGGGGACACACGGCAACGTGGTGCTCAATTACCTTCCTGGGAACACCGGGGATGTCAGACGGTTGCCATGCAAACACGTCGACATTCACCCGCAGGAAAGCAACGAGCGCGCTTTCCTATTTAGGGTCGAGCGTGGCACTAATGGTGAAGGTACCACCAGTGCCGTCCTCCTTGGCGGATACCTTCTTCGTCTCTGGCGGAGCTGCCATCGTCTTCTTGCACTTGCCGGTGGAGCTCGATGGTCCGTCCTCGACGGCAGCGCAGCACTCCGAAGAGGTGCGCTTGCCGGAGTGGGCATCAGAACTCTTGCCGGACTTGGTCTTCTTCCCCCCGGGAGCTTCAGCGGCAAGTGGATTGCGACCTGCCGTGGCCGCTGCTTCCCGGTAGATCTTGTCGGCACAGATAAGAGCATCCTTCTTGTCGCCGGGGACAGAAATGACGCTTATCGGGCCTGGCATCTTCAACATGTTATATGCGTAGTGAGAGGCTGCCATGAACTTGGTGAGTGCTGGACGGCCAAGTATCCCATTGTAAGGCAATGGAATATCGGCAACGTCGAATGTGACCTTCTCGGTCCTGAAGTTTAGCTTGCTGCCAAATGTTACCGGCAGCGTGACCTTCCCCTTCGGCTTGCTCCTTCCCGGATTGATTCCTTGGAATGTGCCGGTCTCTTCAAGCTCGCTGTCGGGGATCTGGAGTTTTTGGAGTACAGCGGAGGAGATCAGGTTTAAGCCGGCCCCGCCGTCAACTAGCATCTTGGTGACCTTGAGGTTGCGGATAGTTGGTGAAACCAACATCGGCAAACACCCGACCGCAGTTGTGCGATCAGGGTGGTCCTCAATGTCAAAGATGATAGGCGTGCTGGACCATTTCAGAAGTTTGCGCGATTCGACAGGTGGTTCCGCTGCATTGACTTCCCGCACCCACTGCTTGAGTTGGCGGTGTGAAGTGTGCAGGGAAGTGCCGCCATCAATGCACAAGACCTCTGTGGCTTTCTGAAACTCCTGCTCACTGGTCTCGACATCATCCATGTCTTCGTCGTCGTCGTCTTCATCATTGTCGCGGCCGCGGGGAGGTCTGTCTCCTTGCCGCTGCTTGGCCTTACCGCGGCGTCCTCCTCGGCCGGCGCGCTTCTTGCCAGATTCTGCAGCGCCACCTTGGGCCCTCTCCTTGTCTCGCTGCTCGTACTCAGCCTTTTGCTGCTGGACAAGCTGCTCGACCTTTTTGCAGCTCTGGAGGTCATGGCCCTTGGTACGGTGAATCTTGCAGTATTGCTTGTCGGAGCCGTCCTGCTTGTCGGCGGCTGCCACAGCCTGGCAGGTGGCGCACGCGGCAATCTCCTTGCCGGAGCTACCAACTTTGTCCTTCTTGGCGCCACCTTCATTGCCGGGCTGCTCAACGACTAGCACCTCTTTGCCTTTCTTCTTCCTGTTCCGCCGCCGGTTTTTCTTTGCCGGGGCAATATCCTCACTGTCAGATCCTTCTGCTCCCATCTTCTCTCCGGGGAGTCTCCTCCCTTCCTCAGCGCGTGCACACTTGTCGGCCAGGGCATATAGCTCACTGACGTCTCTGATCCTGCACATCGCCATCTCCTCCCGCATCCTGCGGTTACGCACGTTCTGATGAAACGCGCTGATGACCGCGGCGGGGTGGACGTCTGGGATGTTGTACTGTACACGGCTGAACCTCTGAATATACTTGCGTAGGGGCTCTCCTTCCTTCTGGACGAGCAGATGAAGATCACTCTCTTGACCATGAGGTTTGTGGCCGCCTGTAAAGGCGCCGACAAACTGATGGCATAGATCAGCCCAGGAGGATATGGAGTTGTCCGGCAAGTGCATGAGCCAGGACCTGACGTTGGGCTTGAGCACCAACGGGAAGTAGTTGGCAAGGATCTTGTCATCCCGCCCCCCAGCAGCCTGCACCGTGATGGTGTAGATGCTGAGGAACTCCGACGGATGCGACTTGCCGTCGTACTTCTCTGGTACATCTGGTTTGAAGTTCTTCGTACTGGGCCACTGGACTTGCCGCAGCTCACGAGTGAACACGGGGCAACCTACCGCGTACGGCAAGTCACCTGGTTCCCCTGGCGCATGCATGTCAACAGAGGGCCCAGCGCGCTGGTCTGATTGACGCCGCGCTTCTCTCCGGCGCTCGATGCGAGTACGAGCGTCTTCTTGTTGTCGTTCTTGAAGAACTTGGCGCTGATCGCGACGAGCTCGCGGATCTGACGACGCGGTGGAGTCGCTGTCGAGGTGGACCCGGCGAGTCGGCGATCTTGGCCTTCGGGGTGGAGAGTGCACAGTAGTTGCACCCCCACCAGTCTTGTCGTCTCTGGCTCGTGCCTGGCTGGCTTGCCGCGGCTGAGACGTGCTCGGCTGCCGTGGAGTGTCGCCGTTGGCGAAGCAGATGAGACTCTGGATAGTGGCCCTCCAGTCGTCGATCTTGTCCGCCGCTGGAGGGTAGTCTAGGAGCAGCTGAGCTCGCGCCAGAGCTTCTGCTGCGGTGGCGGGTGGCGGTGGCGAACGGTGCAAGGAACGGGATATGCTCGGACTTCTAACTATGTTAGAAGGAGCAGTATCTCGTCCAGGCGACCGTGTCTCGCTCGCGCCAGCAGGTTGACGTGCATGGTGGTCCTGAGCGCTCCGAGATCCACCAGCTCGATCTTGATCTAGCGAACGCATGGTACCGTGAGTACCATGACGCCGCTGGTCCCGCGCCTCCTGAGATGGGCGCGGTGCATGCACGGACGCCGAGGTCTTGGAGTGCGCCCGGTCATTGTGGGAGCCGGCTACGCCGCCGATGGGCAGCGCAGCCTTGTCCTGGGACCTGGCAGCACCGTGCGTTCCCTCGTCGACGCGTGTCCTTCCGCCGGCGCCTGCCCCACCAACCGTTTGCTCCGGCGGTGGCTGGCTCGGCGCGGACGGAGCAGCTGCCTCCGAAACTTTCTTCTTCGGCGGCATGTTGATGAAGATGATGAAGATCTAGCTCGCGAGAACGCCGGATCTGGTTCACACAACTTCGACGCCCCCTACCTGGCGCGCCAAAGATGCCGGGGTACTGATCCATGGGCACCTATGGGACCGGCGGGCCGGGTCCCTTTCGGTTCGGCGGGGGCGGAGATCGTGCAAAGAGCAAATCGAGGCGATGCACGCGAGCGATTTACCCAGGTTCGGGCCGCACGGATGCGTAAAACCCTACTCCTGCTTTGTGGTTTTGTATTGATTTCTAGCTCGGGAGCGCAGAGTGCTACAGTACACACCAGCGGCCAGCAAGACCAAGCGTGAGTGTTCGAACTGGCTCTCCCTCCCTACGTTGCACACGGGCCTCCTTTTATATGCTCAAGGGGCTACCGACAGGTGGCAACGGAGGTAAAGGGCAAAAATGGAAAGGTGCTGTGGTAGGCACAGCTACCTGCTACAGTGTATCATACCTAACCCTGACGGCAGGGGACAAGGGTCTTAAATTCCCGTCTGTGTCGCCTAAACAGTGCGAAAAGGGACCGCCAGGGACGCCACCGTTCGCCACGATAGCGATCTTGTCAGCGCCGCTTGCCACCGCACGTCCCTAGCTGCACAGCCTTCTGCCACGTATTCCTGGAAGGGCCCCAGAACGACACGTTGGTGGATGTGCTGGAGCGCGGGCGCGGAGAGGTGGCTTGCCGCGGCAAGCGCCTTGCCGCGGTCGTTGTCTTGTCGCGTCCGGGAGCTTGTCGCTCACCGGGTCTTGCCGGAACGCGTGGTACGCCGCGACAAGTTCCTTGAAATGCCTTGAGTGGCCTTCCCGGCAAGCTCCTCTTGCCGGGGTCTTGTCTTCTTGACTTGGACACTTTGTTCTTGAATGGCTCCAAAGGAACCACGGAGGATCTTGGCGGTCACCCGGCAAGCCTTGCCGCAGGATGCTGCGACTGCCCGTGCACAAGTTCGGGATACTAGGGTACCCCTACTCTAGTACACCGACACCAGGAGCCAGACGACACCACTGATGCCTACTACTACGTGATGGCCGCTGACGGCCTGGAGTAGTTACGAGGCTCTGAGGCAGGAGGCCTTGCCTTTTCGATCGTTGTTGCTTTTGTGCTAGCCTTCTTAAGGCAGACTTGTTTAACTTATGCATGTACTCAGATATTTTCGCTTCCGCTGACTCTTGTGTATTCGAGCTTATGTATTCGAGCCCTCGAGGCCCCTGGCTTGTAATATAAAGCTTGTATTATTTTAATTTGTGTCTAGAGTTGTATTGTGATATCTTCCCGTGAGTCCCTGATCTTGATCGTACACATTTGTGTGTATGATTAGTGTACGATTGAATCGGGGGCGTCACAGGGGCAAGCACCACATGTTAAAGGATCTATGACAATATGACTTCTATGTGAATATAAACAAACATGAATCATTAGGTTGTCTTCCTTGTCCAACGTCAACAATTTTGGCATATAATATTTTGATGAGGGCTCACAATCACAAAAGATTTCTAGGATAGTATATTTATATGTGAATCTTCTCTTCCCTTATTAATTCTTTCTTGAGTTGCATCATTGACTAATGCTATGTTTGTCAATCTCTAATAAAATTTTCTACTTATACTTTTCCTTATGTGGTGTCATCACCTACCATAGGATTAGCATATGATCCTTTTCATTTATTTCCTTTATTTCTTTATTTCCTTTATTTTTATTTGTTTCCTTTCTTTTACTTGCAACATGAAAATAAAGAAAGAAAAAACTCAGACTAAACTTTATGATATATCTCGCACACGATTACAAGGATAGATCACTAAGCAAATCTCGAAAAGAAAGGATCGAACTAAACTTTTGTTCATCTAAAGCAAAAGATCGAACTAAAATAAGTAAAGGCAAAAGATAGTGGGGATGATACGATATCGGGGCACCTCCCCCAAGCTTGGCAGAAGCCAAGGGGAGTGCCCATACCCAATACTCAATTCTCTTTTGGTGATGAAGAAGAAGGTGGTGGTGTAGTATTTTCCAATATAACCATGAGTAGATCTTTCGAACCATGGATCTCCCGAAGGGCTTGATTAAGTAATTCACTATTTTTCTTCACTTCAGCCATTATGTGCTTATTTTACGGGCCCCAGGGATTTGTTCCTGCACTATTTTCTCTCGGGCGAGATATGTCCTAATTGGACTGTATGTGCCTACGAGGAGTATTCTCGAACCCATAGTTATGAATCAAATTGCGAAAATTGTTATGATGTAACCTGTGTAAAGGCCTTCTTGGTGGGGTTCCTTCTTGCACTTCGAGGCTCTCTAGATTATTTGACGGTATCATAGCTTGATGAGGATTCGGATGAGTGGAGATGTTGGCCAATGTCCCTCTCGGAAGCCCGAGAGTGAACCCCAAAAGGATTTTCCTCTTCTTCCTCCATAGCAACTTATTCATCTTCCTCTCCCCTTAGATCCTCCTGAAACACCCCTGCGTCTCCTTCTCCGTTGTTGGAGGGCGAGGAAGACATGATGCCTTGCTCAACAGATCTGACCGAAAAATAACAAGAAAAGAGAACAAAAGATTTCTCCGCGATACGGTGGTCAATCGGTTTGGGGGGTATATAAAGATATTTTATCTTGGGAAACAAGCAAGATGTAGAAAAATGGAGTCCGGAAGGTACCACAGGTGGGCACAACCCACCTTGGCACGCCTGGCCATGCGCGCCTTGGTGTCTTGTGCCCACCAGGGTACGCTTCCTGGAAGTTTCTTACTTTCCTATTTTTCCGAATATTCCAAAACTGAAAAAAAATATTTTTGCGGGTTTTTCGGAGTCCGTTTACTTACCGTATTACGTACCTCCTTATTTTCACGATTCTGGAGTGTTCCGGAAGGACTCTTTTATGTGTTCTTCCGGTGTCATAGTTTCGATAATATTACTTTCAACATTAATGGGCATACCTGAGATGTAATGTTTTATTCCTTTCCCATTAACAACCTTCGGGTTAGTACCTTCAGCATTATTTATTTTGATGGCTCCAGAATGATAAACCTCCTCGATGACATAGGGGCCTTCACATTTTGAGAGGAGTTTTCTTGAAAAGAATCCAAAACGAGAGTTGTACAAAAGAACATATTCTCCTACTTTAAACTCACGCTTTTGGATTCTTTTATCATGTCATCTTTTAAATTTTTCTTTAAAGAACTTGGCATTTTCATAAGCTTGGGTTCTGCATTCATCTCATGAGCTAATATCAAATAACCTCTTTTCACCAGCAAGTTTGAAATCATAGTTGAGTTCTTTGATTGCCCAATAAGCTTTATGTTCTAACTCAAGAGGCAAATGACAAGCTTTTCCATAAACCATTTTATAAGGAGACATACCCATAGGATTTTTATAAGCTGTTCTATAAGCCAAAAGTGCATCATCTAATTTCTTAGATGAATTCTTCCTGGACCTATTGACAGTCTTTTGCAAGATTAATTTTATTTCTCTATTGCTAAGTTCAACTTGACCACTAGACTAAGGATGATAAGGTGATGCAATTCTATGGTTAACATCATACTTGACAAGCATTTTACGGAAAGAACCATGAATAAAGTGTGAACCACCATCAGTCATTAAATATCTAGGGACTCCAAACCTTGGGAAAATAACTTCCTTAAGCATTTTAATAGAGGTGTTGTGATCAACACTACTGGTTGGAATAGCTTCTACCCATTTAGTAACATAATCAACAGCATCCAAAATATGTGTATACCCATTAGAGGAAGGAAAAGGTCCCATGTAATTAAATCCCCAAACATCAAATGGTTCAACAGCAAGTGAATAATTCATAGGCATTTCTTGACGCTTATCGATATTACCTATTCTTTGGCATTCATCACAAGATAAGATGAACTTACGGGCATCCTTGAAGAGAACAGGCCAATAAAATCCAGATTGCAATACTTTGTGAGCAGTTCTATCTCCAGCATGATGCCCTCCATAAGCTTCAGAGTGACATTTCCGTAGGATTTGTCCATGTTCATGCTCAGGTACACAACGTCTAATAATACCACCTACTCCTTCTTTATAAAGATGTGGGTCATCCCAAAAGTAATGTCTTAAATCATAGAAGAAAAATTTATTTTGTTGATATGTAAAGCTAGGTGGTAAATATTTAGCAACAATGTAATTATCATAGTCAGCATACCAAGGAGTGTTGTGAGCAACATTTATTGCAGCTAACTGCTCATCAGGAAAACTATCATCAATAGGTAGTGGGTCATCAGGCACATTTTCAAGCCTAGACAAGTTATCAGCTATGGGGTTCTCAGCTCCTTTTCTATCAGTGATATGTAAATCAAATTCTTGTAGCAAGAGAACCCATCAAATAAGTCTAGGTTTATCATCTTTCTTTTCCATAAGATATTTAACAGGAGCATGATCGGTGTGAACAATTACTTTTGAATCAACAATGTAAGATCTAAATTTATCACAAGCAAACACCACTGCTAAGAATTCTTTTTCAATAGTAGCATAGTTTCATTGAGCACTGTCTAGAGTTTTACTAGCATAATGAATAACATTTAGTTTCTTATCAACTCTTTGTCCTAGAACGGCACCAACAGCATAATCACTAGCATCACACATAATTTCAAAAGGCAAGTTCCAATCAGGTGGTTGAACAATAGGTGCAGAAATTAAGGCTTTCCTGAGTGTTTCAAAGGCTTCTAAACAATCATCATCAAAAACAAAAGGAATTTCCTTTTGAAAAACATTCATAAGAGGCCTAGAAATTTTAGAAAAGTCTTTGATAAATCTCCTATAGAAACCAGCATGACCTAGGAAACTACGAATAACTTTGATATCTTTAGGACATGGCATTTTCTCAATTGCATCAACCTTAGCTTTGTCCGCTTCAATACCTCTTTCAGAAATTTTATGGCCCAAGACAATACCTTCATTAACCATAAAGTGGCACTTTTCCCAATTCAAGACAAGATTTATTTGCTCCCGTCTCTACAAAACTCGATCAAGATTTCTTAAACAATCATCAAAAGACTTCTGTAAGTGCATCTAGTGCCCCTTAGTGATTTTGGTGTATTGAAGACTTATAGGATAAGGGACTAATGTGTTTGTGAGTGTACACAGGTCTATAAGTCTATGAGGAGTTTGATATTTACAGGAAAAGTCGACCCCTAAAAATGAATATCTTCGACTGAAGATTTTGGTATTTCTGAAGACTTTCACGAAGACTTTGAAAGTGAAGAAATTGGTGTGTTCATGAAGACTTGATATTCATGCGAGGAATATGAAGCTTGAAGACTTTCGTTTTCATAGTTTTGTTTTTCTCTTTCTTGAGTCATAGGAAACACCGTACTGTTAAAGGGGGTCGAGGAAATACTAAGGAAAAATTTCCATGTGATGCTCAACTCAAAATCCTACACCTACCAATCCCTTCGAGTGAAGCCATTGGAAATCTCATACAGTTTAGTCAATTTCTTCAGTGACAGAGACAAAGTTCTTCTGGTCTCTGAGGAATTTGTCCTGACTGAGGAGTTAGGAATTCGCCGTGCGGATTGCCAACACAGTGAGGAACATGATAGCCCTGAGGATTTTACTACTCAAAATTCTGACCGTTACTGTGCTATGCGCACGCACGTATGGACGGCCGGCGTTGCGGTAGTGGTGAAGAAGGCAAGGCCGACGGCGAGGACGCGCCGTCCCTCACGGCCATTCCAGGGGCATGTCGATGTCGAGCCCCCGACCGCTATCGGAGAGACGGCGTGACGCCGTGGTGGTGAAGACGAAGAGGCCGACGGCGAGGACGTGCCATCCCTTGCGGCCGCTTCGAGGGTGCGTCGATGTCGGGCCCCCGAGCGCTACCACAGAGACGACGACGACGCCGCGGTGATGACGAAGATGGTCCCGCCCGGACTGCAAAACCAGCAGCAGCGCGGTAGCATAGTACCGCCCCACGGTGGGCGTCAAATGTCGTGGTATTCTCACGGGGGGTGCAAGATGACATATGCCACAAGGTGGCTTCGTGTGAGGGCAAGACTGCTGCCGAAATATCCAGGGACGGGTATTCGAGTAGCACACGCTAGTTTGCCCAGGTTCGGAGCTCTCTGAAGAGATAACACCCCTACTCCTGCATGTCTGGATGTATATCTGGGTTGTACATCAGGCAGTACAAAGTGCTCCTGGAGCTGTATCTGGAGTCAGTGCCATAGGCATCTGACTTGGTATATATGCATATGAGCTAGTGGCTGCATGTGCCTGAGCATGCATGCGATAGTGGCCTTGTGGCTGGCCAAGTGCATGTGGCGTGGCTATGTGTCTGGTGGTGTGATGGGTGCCTTATATATAGGTGAGCTAGCTTACTACCTAAGCTAGGTAGTGGCGTGAGGGGCAAGTGGGCATGGGACACCATGCCCATGAGAGATGTGTATGTGACGTGCATGCCTCCTTGTCCCTGTTGCACTTTATAAAACAGTGCCCAGGGATAGATACACTGTAGATGACGTTGCGGTATGGTCGTCCCGTCGGGGTCTTGTCGGTGTCGGGTCGGGCTGCAGTCGGCAGCCGGCTGGTTGGCGTAGTCGGCAGCCGGCTGGTTGGCGTAGTCGGTAGCCGGCAGTCGGCAGCCAGTCGGGCAGAGCAGTCGGATGGGGAGCCTGCAGGAGCGGCCGGGCAGGCGGACTGAGGGGCTTTGCTAGCCCCGATGTCTTGATTTATTGTCTTGTCGTCTTCGGGGTATCCGTGTCCAATTACTCCGACAGTAGCCCCCAAGCCTCCGGGCAATTTGGCAAAGTTGGGCGGAGGTTTTTTGGTGAGTGTTCATGGAAATGATCATGAAAAAGACAAAGTTAGTCCACGCAGATATATCAAATGTTTGCTTTTAGCATTGCAAGTTTTATGCGGAGGGTGCGGACTCGGTTTCGTCTGAGCCCCCTTAATCTTTTTCGTGTTCCCTCCACTTTTCGGCTTGTGCTCTTGCTTGCCGGACAGCCGCTCTGCAGTCTGTAGCTGAGAGTGGGCCGCGAAGTGGAGTGTACAGTACTCAGAGTCTGGGAGCAGATTCAACCGAGTAGATACTTGTAAAGGAAACGGCCGGATCGCCCGATCCGTTTTTCTTCCCGGACGTTTTTCGCGTGGGTGGCCTCCAGCGTTCACTCTTGCTAGTCGGACAGCTGCTCTGCGGTCTGCGACTAAGAGTGGGCCTTTGGTACCGCGCACGGTACTAAGCCGTCTGCGGGAACTAATGTTTCAGGCCAACCGGCCAGCCCCCGGGCCAACTCTGGCTGGCGCCGGGGCGAACAGTGATGCTACTGTAATAAAATGTGGAGACAGCTCCCGAGCATCGTTCGGGGTTATTCGTGCTTGCGTGGTGCAAAAAATATGCGGGTGAGGAGCTCACATTGGTTTTCGCATAGCCGAGGTGGAGTTTGCCGAAGACAGCCGGCGCGGCTCGACGCTCGCGGAGTGCGCCGGCGCACCTGCTAGGTGCGGCCTTCGGGTGCTCGAAGGGAGCCCAGCCGGTCAGGCTCGACCGGCCAGGCGGCGAGGTGTCTTACAATGCCCTTTTTCTTTTTTTCTCTTCTACCGGCTGCTGGCAGCCGGACAAAACTCTTCTTGTTTGCAATCTTCCATGGGGGGCGCCAGCGCACCCACTGGGTGTAGCCCCTGAGATTCGGGCCGACTACTGAGCAGTCGGGCCGGATCTTTCGGCAACTACTTTTTCTTCTTCAGCCGGCTGTGCGCAGCCGGACCGACTAGTCGGCCAGGCAGCAAAGCGGGCAGACGAACCAGCCGGCTGAGCGGCGACGCGGGCGGTCGACTAGAGTAGTCGGCTGGGCAGCAGTCTGCTAGTCAGATCATCCCTCTTTTTTTTCTTCTTCTTCTTCTTTTTTATCACCCGGCCTCTTTTTTTTCTAGCAGCTAGCTTGCTCTTTGGCATCTGAGCAGTCGGCCCTTCTGTCTTTTTCTTCTCTCTTTTCTTTTTCATTGTGTTCGACTCCACGCGATCAGCCGGAAACCCCTTTCTCTCTTTTTTTTCTCTTTCTGTCCGACTCCATGCGGGGAGCCGGACCCTTCTTTCTTTTTTCTCTTTGTCTTTTTCTACCAAAGCCAGATGGGCAACTGGCCTTTCTCCTGCAGGAGCAGCCGGCCATAGCGGGACACGGCAAAAACCGGTGCTGCGCGGGCGCCCGGGGCCCGGGGCCGGCGAGGAACGCGGTAGGGGTCAGGTGCGCAGGAGTCGGAGCCGGCGAGTGGAGCAGCCGACCGGGTGCTTGGGAATCGGAGCCGGTGAGGGGCGCTGCGGTGGCCGGGCAGAGCAGTCGGACGGGGAGCCGGCAGGAGCGGCCGGGCAGGCGGACTGAGGGGCTTTGCTAGCCCCGATGTCTTGATTTATTGTCTCGTCATCTTCGGGGTATCCGTGTCCAATTACTCCGACACCACCTAATGGTCATATCATTGAAGGGCATTTATGTCTTATCATGTCGGGCTGCTCCCTAGGCTATAAATAGCCGCCCCCTACAACCACTAGCTGGTTGGCTGCTCCGAGAGAAACTGACACTTGTCATTTGAGAGCAACCCATCCTCTAAGGACTTTGAGCGAAAATCATCAAGTGAGGAAAAACCAAAAACCCAAAACCCAAACACCTACAAACCCCAAGTGATTGAGCATCACTGAAGAGATTGATCCTGCGTGGATCCGACGCTTGTTACCTTTGAAGACTGTGCTTCTTCCAGATGGTTAGGCGTCATGGTCTAGAGCATCCAAGAGGAATTGTGGATCGCCGAGTGACCAAGTTTGTGAAGGTTTGGAAGTCGCTTGAAGACTTACCACAAGTGATTGGACGAGGTCTGTGTGACCTTAGTTCAAGGAGAATACGGTGAGGACTGGGTGTCCTGAGCTGCGTGTTCAGGACTGGGTGTCCGGGACTGTGTGTCCTCGAGTTTAAATACTCAGCCGCTCCAACCAGACGTACAACTGAGATAGCAGTTGGAACTGGTCTACCAAATCATTGTCTTCACCAAGCTTACTGGTTCTATTTCCTCAACTCTTTCATTTCCTCATAACTGTGTTGTGTGTTTGTTCATATCTGTGTTTGAAGACTTTGACTGAAGACTTTCTCAATTTCCTCAGTTCAATTTCTTCAGTCTGTTTATCTTCATCCTGTGTTATCATGTGATTACGCTTCCTGTACTCTGTGCCTGTCTTCATTTCATCATGATGACTATGCTTGTATTTTGTTATGTTTACTTTTGAGTACTTATTCCGCTGCTAGTAGTTCTTCGCTAAGGAATTTCCTCACCGGCAAATTCCTCAGTGAATGATTTCATAAAAATCGCCTATTCACCCCTCCTCTAGTCGATATAACGCACTTTCAATTGGTATCAGAGCAAGGTACTTCCTTGTTCTGTGTGATTTTGGTTTAATCGCCTGGAGTTTTAGTTATGTCGACCGTAGGTATGATCAACGTCTCTGCCGGGTGTCCTACCTTCAATGGGACGGACTACCCCTACTAGAAGAATAAGATGCAAATGCATCTTGAAGCAATTGATAACGATCTCTGGTATGTTGTGGAAAATGGTGTTCCCTCAGTCACACCTTCTCTGAATGCTGCTGATGTGAAGAGATTCAAGCAACTCGACTCTCAAGCGAAGAATATCATATGTGGCCATCTAAGCAAAGGACAGTATGGCAGAGTGAGTGCTTTGGAGACAGCAAAGCTTATCTGGGACAGGTTGTCCAAAGTGAATGAAGGAGTCTCAACTCAGCGTGACTCTCGAGTTGATGTTCTTCGCAATCTCTTCAACCGCTTCAAAAGACTCGACAATGAAAATGTTCAACAAACCTTCGATCGCCTCACTGACATCTCAAATGAGCTTCAAGCACTTGGTGCCACTGACATCACCGACCATGAGGTGGTGAAGAAATTGGTGAGATCGCTTGATTCCTCATTTGACACTCTGGCATTGATGATACAAGAACGTGCTGATTACAAGCCACTTGATCCCGTTGATATTCTCGAGAGACTAAATACTCATGAGTTCCAACTTGCTGAAAAGAGAGATCTCTATGGTTCAAGCTATGGCAGATCACGTGCACTAAAGGCCAAGGCAGTATCTGAGTCCGAAGATGAAGACTCTGATAGCAGCCTTGGTGATCCTGAAGAACTGAGCCATGATCTGGCTCTGCTCGTGAAGAAGTTCCAAAAGTTCTCAAGACGTGGTCGCCTTGGAAGACCCTCAAGGAGCAATGATTCTTCATCAAGTGACTACAAGAGGAGGCTCTGCCACAAATGCAAGAAGCCTAGTCATTACATTCAAGACTGTCCTCAATGGGAAAAGGAATCAAAAAAGAAGAAATACAAGGATTACGATGCAAAGAAAAATAAGAAATCCTCAAAATCTTCATCATCAAAATCCTCAAAGCCTTCACATCACAAGAAGAGCAGCTCCAAGAAGGCCAGGGCATTCATTGGCAAGGAAATGGACTCTGAGGATGAAGCTGAAGAAAATGAGGAAGAGGAGTCATCTGAGGAGTCCGAATCCGGAGTGGCGAGCCTAGCTCTCGCTACTGCATTCGTCAGCAAGTCTATCTTCAACACTGAAGAAAATAACCTCACCAACAAAGCTGATGAAGGGGATGATGACTACGCTCCCACCTACTGCTTCATGGCAAAGGGTGCCAAGGTACTCAAATATACCTCATCTGAATCAAGTGAGAATGAATCTGATGAAAATCTTAAGCCCAGCTATTCTAAACTTGCTAAGATTGCTGTAAAACAACAAAGGGCTTTAGAAAAGGTTCAAAACATGCTAGACAAAAGTGATGATATGTTGGGTGAAGAAATGGATCACACTAAAGCCCTGACTGAAAATCTTCAGAGATTTCAGACTAGGTTTGACAATCTTCAAAGTCATCATAACACTCTCTTATCCGACCATGATAAACTTTCTTATGAATTTCTTCAAAGAAAGCAAGACCTTGAGAAGCTAAGAGTGAGTTATGAAGATCTTCAGAAGGAGCGCGATTCATTACTTGCTCAACAAATCAGCGCATCTCAAGAAGAATTTGTTCATCCATGCTTGAAGTGCATTGAACGTGAATCTGCTAATTCTTCACCTGAATGTTCAAATGCTGCTAATGTTTCAAATTCTTCACATGCCTCTGCTATCACTAATTCCTCATCTGAGGACATTGCTAGTATCACTGACGATGCAGGGCTGAAGGAATTGTACACGACAGGCATGTACAAAAGCCTCAAAGGGCATCAGTCTCTTTGTGATGTGCTTAAAAAGCAGATCCTCAACAGGAACCCTAGGAAAGAGGGTATCGCCTTTGAGAGGAAACTCAATGCTGATGGTACATATTGGAAGCCTGAGCAGTACCCCAAAACTACATGGGTTGCTGCAAAGGGACCTCCAGTTCATCCACCTAACTTATCTGGATTTGCATGTGAAACTCCTCATTCTGATGATGAGTCAATTGACTACAACTATAAACTGTTCAAAAATCAGAATGGTGAAGTATTTGCTAGATATGTTGGCACTAACTGCAGGAACGACACCCCTATGAAGAAAATCTGGGTTCCCAAAAGATGCCTTGAAAATCTTCAGGTGAATGTCATCATGACGCCACCTGTGAAGAATAGGAACCCCAGATCAAATTCTTCATATGGACCAAATTCTTCGTATGGATTTAAGTCCTTATACGGACCAAATTCCTCATATGGATCAAAGTCCTCATGAACATCATCGTGCTAACCCGTCTGTTTCGCAGGGAAGGTCTAAGGATTATGGATATATGCATTATTCTTCAAATCATTATGTCCATAAGTCCTCGAAGAATTTCTCTGCATACTCTTATGCTTACTCTAACCCCTCTTATGTGAAACGAAATGGACTGGCTTCTATGCCATCCTTCTCGTATGGAGCTCGCAGAATGATGAACTCTTTGCCACCCCTTCAGATGTGGGTGGTGAAGAAAAAGAACTAATCTCTTCTGCAGGGTCAGGTCTCCAGATGCACGTAATCGTCTGAAGAATTTGCTGGAGACCTGAGCATGCCTGATAGGACGCAGGCTAATCATGAAGAAATGAACTTTCATTTCTCACGTCCTCATACTGCTTTATCAATTCTTTTACTTGATGAAATTGATCTGATGAATTGGTGTCATATTCTTCACTGATGAAGTATATGAGTTTGTAAGCTGCACTAATTCGTCTGCAGGATGATCAACCTAAAGCCACTGAGTGGGTCCTCGATAGTGGATGTACAAACCACATGACTGGTGACAAGAATCTATTGATGGATGCTCCATTATCTCCGTCGCATCTGAAGCATATCATCTTTGCTGACAAAGCCAAAAGTCGGGTATTGGGTCTAGGTAAGGTTGCGATTACAAAGGATCGACACATGGACAAGGTCATGCTTGTTGAGTCCTTAGGATACAACCTTATGTCTATCTCAATGCTTTGTGATCTAGATATGGTTGCTGTCTTTGGCAAGTACCGTTGTGTTGTGGTTATGGAAGCTGACAATTCCAAAGTCTTCAAAGGCTTTAGGAGAGGAGACCTGTATATTGTTGATTTCTCTACAGGACCACAACCAGCCGTGTGCTTACTTGCAAAAGCTTCAGAAGGCTGGCTCTGGCATCGACGACTTGGTCATGCAGGCATGAGGAATTTGCACACGCTTGCGAAGAAGAATCATGTCATTGGCATCGAGAATGTCAAATTCCTCAAGGATCACCTATGCGGAGCCTGTGAAGCTGGGAAGATGACCAAGGCCAAGCATCCAGCGAAGACTATCATGACCACCACTCGCCCATTTGAATTGCTTCACATGGATCTCTTTGGTCCTAATCATTATTCTGCTATCTCAAATGAAGCATCTCAATATGGCTTTGTTATTGTTGATGATTATTCTCGCTATACATGGGTACACCTTGTTACTTACAAACATGAAGTGCAGGAAGTCTTCAAACGATTTTCCTCAAGGGCTTCAACCAACTTTGGTGTGAAGATCAAGCACATCAGAAGTGACAACGGCACTGAGTTCAAGAATTCTGGTCTCGATGACTATCTTGATGAACTTGGTATTACTCATGAGTTATCTGCTCCCTACACTCCTCAGCAGAATGGCATCATGGAGCGCAAGAACAGGACTCTTGCTGAGATGGCTCGCACTATGCTTGGTGAATACAAAACGCCTCGTCGTTTCTAGACTGAGGCAATTGATACTGCGTGCCACATCATCAACATAGTATATCTTCACAAATTCTTCAAAAAGACTGCCTATGAACTCCTCATTGATAAGAAACCCAATGTAAGTTATTTCAAAGTCTTCGGTGCTAAATGTTGGATTAGAGATCCTCATCACAACTCAAAATTTGCACCGAAAGCACATGAAGGTTTTATGCTTGGTTACGGAAAGGACTCGCACACCTACAGAGTGTTCAACAACGTTCTTCACAAAGTTGTTGAAACTGTAGATGTGCAGTTCGATGAAACTAATGGCTCGCAAAGAGAGCACCTACCTACTGTGATAGATGAACCAGCACATGAGGAAACTATCAAGTTCAAGGCTACTGAGGATGTCATTCCTACTGAAGAATCTGCTGAAGAATTCATTCCAGAACATGAAGAACGTCGAGCTAATGCACCTGAAGAAAATGCTGAAGAAAATGGTGCTGGAGAAAACGCTAATCAAATTCTTCAACGGCAACCAGCTCATCCTTGCATTGCAAAAGAAGTGCAAGTTGAAAAGATCATCAATGACATCAAAGCGCCAGGTCCTCTCACACGTTCAAAAGCTTCACATTTGTCTAACTTTTGTGGGCACTATGCTTTTGTCTCTATTACAGAGCCCACTAAGGTAGATGAAGCATTTCTGGAGTCTGAGTGGATTCAGGCCATGCAAGAAGAATTACATCAGTTCGAGCTCAACAATGTCTGGGAACTGGTCAAACGTCCAGATCCCCGTAAGCACAATATCATCGGCACAAAGTGGATCTACCGCAACAAGCAAGATGAAAATGGCCTTGTGGTGAGGAATAAGGCACGGCTTGTAGCTCAAGGCTACACACAGGTGGAAGGAATTGATTTCGACGAAACTTTTGCACCTGTTGCTAGACTTGAGGCTATTCGCATATTACTTGCTTATGCTAACCATCATGATATCACTTTATATCAAATGGATGTGAAAAGTGCATTCCTCAATGGTAAGCTTGAGGAAGAAGTATATGTTGCTCATCCCCAGGTTTTGAAGATCCAAAGAATCCTGACAAAGTCTTCAGACTCAACAAGGCCCTCTATGGCCTCAAGCAGGCCCCACGGGCTTGGTATGATACCTTGAAGGAACTCCTCATGAAGAAAGGCTTCAAACTCGGTTCACTCGACCCTACTCTTTTCACTAAATCTTATGATGGTGAATTGTTTGTGTGCCAAATATATGTTGATGATATTATCTTTGGTTGTACTGACCAACGTTATAGTGATGAATTTGCCTATATGACGAGTGAAGAATATAAAATGTCTAGGATGGGAGAGTTGAAATTCTTCTTAGGTCTTCAAATTCGTCAACAACGCAATGGCATATTCATATCTCAGGAGAAATACCTCAAGCATGTACTGAGGAAATTCGGCATGCAAGATTGCAAAGGCGTCAAAATTCCTATGCCCACAAATGGCCATCTGTGCACTGATGAAAATGGTATTGACTTCGATAATAAGGTCTAGGCCAGATATAATGCTCAGTGTTTGCATGTGTGCCCGATTTCAAGCTACACCGAAGGAATCACACCATAAGGCTGTGAAGCATATTCTTCGATATCTAGCTCACACACCAACACTTGGATTATGGTACCCCAAGGGCTAGGCTTTTGATCTTGTTGGATATTCTGACTTTGACTATGCTGGTGATCGTGTGGATCGCAAGTCAACATCTGGTACATGTCATTTCCTCCGACGATCTTTGGTCTGTTGGTCCTCGAAGAAACAGAACTGCGTATCACTATCTACCACTGAAGCTGAGTACATTGCCGCTGGTTCTTGCTGTGCCCAATTGCTATGGATGAAGCAAACTCTCAAGGACTACGGCGTCAACATGAAGAATGTGCCTCTCTTCTGTGACAATGAGAGTGCCATCAAGATTGCTCACAACCCAGTTCAGCACTCGAAGACAAAGCACATTCAGATTCGTCATCATTTTATTCGTGATCATGTGTTGAAGGGTGACATTTCTATTAAGCATGTGAAGACTGAAGAACAGCTAGCCGATATCTTCACAAAGCCCTTGGATGAGAAGAGATTTAGCAAGTTGCGGTGTGAGCTAAATATCCTAGAATCTTCGAATGTTCTTTGAAAAGGACACTCATCCTAACACTTATGCAAAATTGATGACTTAGATGTGCAACACATGAAGAAACATTTTTGTTCAATCAATGAAGAATAACACTCTTAGTGTGAAGAAATTAATGAAGAATTTGATTCTCAGAACCCTACGATAATTGTACGCGGTGTCTGAAATCATCATTCTTATACGGTGGGTCACGCCACCACCGAAAGTTGAAATTCCTCAAATTATTCATATTCTTCAACTTTGCATAGTCTTCACTGGTTCCGACGTTTTTCTTCATTGGCTATATATATATATATGAGTTTATGTCCTCTACAGCATTCACTTATTGCTATTTCTTCAAGTTGGTTTTCTGCTAAGTGAATGTGATCGGACCCTTCCCCCTCTATGCTATACTCAACCCAATCTGTTCACAAATTCTTCATGTGTGTTCTATTTGAAACTCGTTCAAAACCTTCACTGCGTCCTTGTCAGCTGAACAAATTGCGAACGGAACTTTAAAACCTATCTTATCGAAATTTCCGGCTTTGCCGCTCAAACCGTTCCGCATCCCATGATACACTTATCCACTCACCCACGATCTAAGACGATCTCCACCTCTCACTACGTGGGTGACACATGTCATGCGAATGAGAAGGGTCAGGGGCACGTTCGTCCAATTTCTTCAGGCGAGCAGTTTTTCACCGTGGCTATAAATACCCCTCCTTCCCTTCCTCACTTCTTTTACTCCGCTCGACCTCTCTCTCCAGCTCGAGCTTCTCAAACCCTAGCGCCGCCTCTACTTCATCGCCGCCGGTGAGGAAGAGCTTCACTGCCTCGACCTCGTCGCCGACGTACTCGCGCCGACCGCGGAAATCTTCACTCCGCCGCCGCCGTAGCCGTCTTCCTCCGCCCAGTTAGGGCGTGTAAGATCTGCACAGACGAACTTCACATCTCCTCACTCCAGTTCGTCGTGTTCTTCGTCCAGGGTAATTAAAAGTTACTTTTACTACCCTCGTTGATTCAAATGATTATCTACAAAATCTTCAAAAGTGTTTTTCTTCATATCTTCACACACTGAACACCTCACAAGTCATCTGTTCCTGATTCGTTTCTCTAAGCATCATTTTTCTTCAAGATTCCTCAATTGTGTGGATCTTCGATCTATACAACTCTGGAACCTAAGACAAAGAACGCTTAGTGAAAATATTCAAGACTCATCTGGTCAAATTCCTCAAACTTGTTCTTTTTGAAAAACCTTCTGAGAACGCATATGACCTCTCCAAATTCCTCGCAACTATACTCTGTTCACAGGTACACATGTCAGCTGCTGAATCACTAGGTTCTCATCAACTTAACTCATTTGCAGCATTCCTCGAAGAAAAGTTGCATACTTCTTCACAGAATTCGATTGTTCAAATTCCTCAACTGAAGAAAATGGCTGATGGTAAAAGGCCACAAAATGGAGGAAAGAGGCCTGAGGTAAATACAGCGTTTGAGATCCCTGATGACATATATGTTGGGTACTGCACACCTACTGAGGAAACCAAGAATGAGCGCAAAGTGCGCAAACAGAGGATAGAGAGGAGATGGACAAGAGAATGGAGGGAGTACAGATATGTCACTCCTAAGTACATGAAGAAATTCGCACTCAATCCTCCATGCCCAAGAGCTCCATTGGCACCTGGCCAAATAGCAGATCCCACCAGCCTCAAGGTTGGTGAGGACTATCCTGATGAATGGGCCAAGCGCCAAGCCAAGTTGGCTAAGCAAGCCAGAGAAGCAGTGAGGAAATTCAATGAAGACTCTGCTGCTGCTGCCTCTGCTGAGGCCTCTGCTGTCAAGCCAAAGAAGGCTATGTCTAAGAAGCCTGCGCGCAGGCCAAGTTCCTCAGCAAGGCCCTCATGGCCAGAATCATCAAAGCCCTCACAGCCAATTCCTCATGCTGCTCCTGTTCCTCCCAACTCCTCAGCTCCTCCACCAAAGCCTTCAGCTGTTCCGCCTAAATCCTCAGCACCTGTGCATCTCACCTCGTGCCAAAGGACTGCCGGCATCTCCATTTCCTTAGGTGTCTCAGCTAGTTCCTCGGCTGCACCAAGTTCCTCAGCTGGCCCCTCACTGCTGAAGACAAAGGCCACTGCTGGACGAGGTCCTCGCCCAAGTCCTCAAAAGAAGCAAGTCGATTTCCAAGTGTCGTCTGATGAAGACGAAGCTGATGATGATGAACTTGCAGAAATCATCAGAGACAGTCAAGTCAGGGCCGCTAGAGCCAAAGGATCAGAAGTGCCACTGCTTTTGGATCCCAAGCTGATCCTCGACTACATTGATGATTGGCACATGGACCCCAACACTCCCTTGCCTGACTTCAAGCTGACTCCTGGCCAGAGTCACATGCTGACCCACTTCATTCAAGAAGAAAAGTGGAAATTTGAGAAGGCCAGGCAGATCAAGAAAGCGCAGTACAAGAAAGAGCGATATCTGAAGAAAAACGTTGTCTCTATGACAACTGAAGAACTTGTCACTATTCAGACTAAGATTAAGAAACTCAGTGATGACTTTGGCGCATATCGCGCTGATTGGCTTGGAGCCAAGGTTCGTTTTGTGAAACTTGCGGATAACTTCACTTCCAATGTTGCAACCCCAACGCAACAGGAAATTCCTCAGGCTGAAGCATCTGCTCAGCCTACTGAAGAAAATGCCAGCACTGCTGATGACAATCAGGCTGCTGAAGATAATGTGAGTTCCAGGGCTGATGACTGCATTCCAGCTGCTGAAGAAATTGCCAGGGCACCCACTAGTGGTGTGCCTGAAGAAACTGAAGAACTCAGGGCAACTGCATCAGTTGTGCCTGAAGAAAATCAACCAGAATCCTCAGCTGCTCCTGCACCAACTTCAACTCCAATCCTTCCATCTGCATCAGATGTGAAGAAGACCAAGGCTGCAGAGCGTGCTGCAGTGAAGAAAAGGAAAGCATCAAATGCTTCAGATTCTTCAGCTCCGAAGAAAATGAAGCCTATGACAAGTTCATTTGCAAATCCGATTAATGTTGTTCCCATCTCAACCAGGCCATCAAAGGACCTTGTTCCTTTTGATGGAGAATATGTGATCCCCAGCGGATCTGATGAAGAAACTCCTTCTGCTGCTTCGTTTGAACCGTTAGATGAAGAAATTGAAGTGGATGTGATCCCTTCAACACCTATCATCTCCTCGCCTATGCCTCAGTTCACAGCTGAAGAGGCTGGCGTTGAAGAAATGGAAGATGAAGATGTGGACATTGGCTGCTCCACACCCGTAATCAGTGATGAATTCTAGGAAAGTCAGCATCCAAACTCTCCAATGTTCACCCATCTACAGCAAATTCCTCAGTCCCCCACACAAACTGTTCACACAGGCTCTGAAGAAACTCATCTCACTGCATCGGTCCATGAGGAAATTCCAACCACTAGCGCTGAAGAAACTGCTGCTGCTGAACAAACCAACGACGCAGACTGCCACTGAGGAGGAACCAGAAATTCCTCAGCCTGAAGAACCTGCGATTGAGATTCCTAAGGTCGTGATGCAACTCACTAACACTCCTCTGCCGAAGCCAAAGGATCCTTTCTCACACAAGCAAAAGTTCAAGGCTGGTGATTTCTTCAGCGAGCACGTATTCTTTGAAGATTACAACCCATATGACTCCGCTCGCATTAGGAAGAGGCGTTTCTGGACTACCAGTCAAGCAAATTTCTATTCCTCGGTGCTGTTCAACAAGGAGAAAATCTTCTACCATGAGCATATTCCTCACGTGGATATGGAATCTCTGCCGTGCTTCGCACCAGTCCTCAGTGTTCTTCACGATGCTGGACTGCTAAACTTTTGCTCTGACATCTGCGATTGGAATGAAGAACTGATTCTTCAATTCTATGCAACGCTGCACATCACCGGAGATGCTGAAGATGTGAATTCATGGGTACTGGACTGGATGTCTGAAAACACTCACTACACTGCACCAGCCTCTGAATTGCTTCATGCTCTACCACTCAGTCCTCCCCTTGAAGAAGCTCATTGCATCTGTAGTGAACCTGAGCTCACACATCATTACATGCAGGTGCTGATGAAACCTTTGAAGCCAGGTCAAGCACCAAGAACCAAATTCCTCATGAAGGAATTGTTGTACGTGCCCAGAACTGTCTATCATATTCTTACGAGGACAAAATCAGTCCCATCAAAGGCCACGACTCATCTGAAGAGGAAATTGTTGGCATCATGAAGAATCTGGTATTCAACATCGTTCATGGCATTCCTGTCAATTATCACGATTTCTTCATGAGGACTATGGCAAATGTTGCACTGTCACTGTTTGAGCTGAAGTCTTATGCACCTTGGATTATGAGATTCCTCAGAACAAGGTCTTCACTCAACTACAAAGCTGATTTCCAGAATCACCTCAGCTACTTGCCCCCAATTGAAGTCCTCAAGCAGACATATTCCTCAGTTGATGGAAAGGGCAAAGCACCAGCTGTAATAGATGAAGGCATTCGTCCATTGGATGGTTAGTTTCGCAAAGCTGCATCTTATTCCACCAATGATGACTCTGCCACACATGACTTTGCCAATGCACCTAAGTCCACTCCTCAAGCCACTGCTCCGCGCGTGATGACTAACCGTGAACTTCTGCTTAGTCTTCACCAGAAGGTGGATCGAAATCACAAATGGGTTAAGCGTCAGTTTGGTTCACTTCTTCACAACATGACTGCCACACACAATGCAGTGAAGAAAAACCACTACTACCTCCATCAAGTCTTCGGTCGCACCTGGGCAATCCTGTCACATCTGTATGGTGAAGAAGATCTGAAGAACATGGGTCTCAAAGAAAATTTTGACTGGTCTGCACCTCCACCGAAGAAATTCAAGAAGGTCCAGGTTCCTCCCTGGTGGCCAGCTCATATTCTTCATCGCGCGACAGTGATGAACATGAAGATTTGGAAGACACTGCAGCAGGCCCTACATCAACAAACGACCCCAACAACGCTGGCGCTCCTTCATCAACATGATTATCTTCAGGGGCGTTAGTCCTCATTTTCGATCCTTTTGGTCATTCGATGACAAAGGGGGAGAAATATGAGTTAGTCTTCAAGCGGGTCTACAATATGGGCGTTTTTTTGCTAAGTTACAACTCTCGTTCTTCTGAAACTTTATTGGATCGAGTTGTAATCTTAAACCCGATGGTGCTCTGATACTTTTGATGCACTGTGCTCTGATACTTTTGATGCACTATTCTGCATGCTTATTCCTCGTTAATATTATTGCACGCATGCTGAATTTCATCAGGGCACCATATTTCATCACGCATTTCTAATTCTTCATATTATATGTTAAATGTGTGTATGAATTACAAGATATAGGGGGAGATCTCCATGATTCAACTCTTCAAGTGTGCATTGCTTCAAAGGCAAATTCCTCACTATGCACATCTTCAGGGGGAGTTCTTCTATATCTTGTAATCAAATTCCTCAATATCAGTAGTTACACTTCATATGTTTATCCCCGTTGAAAACTTAACCTATATTGTCACCAATCACCAAAAAGGGGGAGATTGTAAGTGCATCTAGTGCCCCTTAGTGATTTTGGTGTATTGAAGACTTATAGGTTAAGGGACTGATGCGTTTGTGAGTGTACACAGGTCTATAAGTCTATGAGGAGTTTGATATTTACAGGAAAAGTCGACCCCTAAAAATGAAAATCTTCGACTGACGATTTTGGTATTTCTGAAGACTTTCATGAAGACTTTGAAAGTGAAGAAATTGGTGTGTCCGTGAAGACTTGATATTCATGCGAGGAATATGAAGCTTGAAGACTTTCGTTTTCATAGTTTTGTTTTTCTCTTTCTTGAGTCATAGGAAAAACCGTACTGTTAAAGGGGGTCGAGGAAATACAAAGGAAAATTTTCCATGTGATGCTCAACTCAAAATCCTACACCTACCAATCCCTTCGAGTGAAGCCATTGGAAATCTCATACAGTTCAGTCAATTTCTTTAGTGAAAGAGACAAAGTTCTTCTGGTCTCTGAGGAATTTGTCCTGACTGAGGAGTTAGGAATTCGCCAGTGCGGATTGCCTACACAGTGAGGAACATGATAGCCCTGAGGATTTTACTACTCAGAATTCCGACCGTTACTGTGCTATGCGCCAACTGTCCCAAAATATCTATCCACCTAACGGTCATATCATTGAGGGGCATTTATGTCTTATCATGTCGGGCTGCTCCCTAGGCTATAAATAGCCGCCCCCTACAACCACTAGCTGGTTGGCTACTCCGAGAGAAACTGACACTTGTCGTTTGAGAGCAACCCATCCTCTAAGGACTTTGAGCGAAAATCATCAAGTGAGGAAAAACCAAAAACCCAAAAACCAAACACCTACAAACCCCAAGTGATTGAGCATCACTGAAGAGATTGATCCTGCATGGATCCGACGCTTGTTACCTTTGAAGACTGTGCTTCTTCCAGACGGTTAGGCGTCATGGTCTAGAGCATCCAAAAGGAATTGTGGATCGCCGAGTGACCAAGTTTGTGAAGGTTTGGAAGTCGCCTGAAGACTTACCACGAGTGATTGGACGAGGTCTGTGTGACCTTAGTTCAAGGAGAATACGGTGAGGACTGGGTGTCCTGAGCTGCGTGTTCAGGACTGGGTGTCCGGGACTGTGTGTCCTCGAGTTTAAATACTCAGCCGCTCCAACCAGACATACAACTGAGACAGCAATTGGAACTGGTCTACCAAATCATTGTCTTCACCAAGCTTACTGGTTCTATTTCCTCAACTCTTTCATTTCCTCATAACTGTGTTGTGTGTTTGTTCATATCTGTGTTTGAAGACTTTGACTGAAGACTTTCTCAATTTCCTCAGTTCAATTTCTTCAGTCTGTTTGTCTTCATCCTGTGTTATCCTGTGATTACGCTTCCTGTACTCTGTGCCTGTCTTCATTTCATCATGATGACTATGCTTGTATTCTGTTATGTTTACTTTTGAGTAATTATTCCGCTGCTAGTAGTTCTTCGCTAAGGAATTTCCTCACCGGCAAATTCCTCAGTGAAGAATTTCATAAAAATCACCTATTCACCCCCCCTCTAGTCGATATAACGCACTTCCAACTTCCCATAAACAGAGTTATCATCCATGAAAACCTCAACAATATTTTCGCAAAAGTAAGAGAATATAGCAGTCATACATCTTTGAAAGGTAGCAGGTGCATTGCATAAACCAAAAGGCATACGTCTATAAGCATAAGTTCCTGATGTCGCTTGAAGCTACATCGGTATTTCCCCAAAGAGGAAGGGATGATGCATCACATCGGCAGTAGGTATTTCCCTTAGATATGAAACCAAGGTTATCAAACCAGTAGGATAACCAAGTAACACAACATAAATAGCACCTGCACACAAATAACAAATACTCGCAACCCGACGTGTAAAAGGGGTTGTCAATCCCTTTAGGACAACGGCGCCGGAAATTGCCACGTGGACGGAAGAAAGTTGTAAATATTGATAGATCGAACGCCAAATAAAATAAAGTACAACAAGGTATTTTTGTATTTTTGGTTTAATAGATCCGAAAATAAAAGCAAAGAAAAAGTAGATCACAAAGGCAAATAATATGAGAAAGACACCCGGGGGCTGTAGGTTTCACTAGTGGCTTCTCTCGAGAAAAATAGCAAACGGTGGGTAAACAAATTATTGTTGGGCAATTGATAGAACTTCAAATAATCATGACGATATCCTGGCAATGATCATTATATAGGCATCACGTCCAAGATTAGCAGACCGACTCCTGCCTGCATCTACTACTATTACTCCACACCATCGACCGCTATCCAACATGCATCTTGTGTATTAAGTTCATGGAGAAATGGAGTAATGCAATAAGAACGATGACATGATGTAGACAAGATCTATCTATGTAGAGATAGACCCCATCGTTTTATCCTTAGTAGCAACGACACATATGTGTCGGTTCCCTTTCTGTCACTGGGATCAAGCACCATAAGATCGAACACACTACAAAGCACCTCTTCCCATTGCAAGATAAATAGATCAAGTTGGCCAAACAAAACCCAAATATCGGAGAAGAAATACGAGGCTATAAGAAATCATGCATATAAGAGATCAAAGAAACTCCAATAACTTTCATGGATATAAAAAGATAGATCTGATCGTAAACTCAAAGTTCATCCGATCCCAGCAAACACACCGCAAAAAGAGTTACATCATATGGATCTCCAAGAGACCATTGTATTGAGAATCAAATGAGAGAGAGGAAGTCATATAGCTACTAACTACGGACCCGAAGGTCTACAAAGAACTACTCCTGCATCATCGGAGAGGCACCAATGGAAGTGGTGAACCCCTCCGTGATGGTGTCTAGATTGGATCTGGTGGTTCTGGACTCTGCAGCAGCTAGAATTGATATCCATCGACTCCCCTATGGTTTATGGAATATTGGGTTATTTATAGAGCAAAGAGGCGGTCCGAGGGCACCCGAGGTGGGCACAACCCACCAGGGCGCGCCTGGGCTTCCTGGCGCGCCCTGGTGGGTTGTGCTCCCCTCGGAGCAGCCCCCAGGCGCTGCCTTGGCCCATTGGGTGTCTTATGGTCCAAAAAAATCTCTGTAAAGTTTGGTTGCATTTGGACTCCATTTTGTATTGATTTCCTGTGATGTAAAAAAACATGCAAAAAATAGCAACTGCCACTTGGCACTATGTCAATAGGTTAGTACCGAAAATGATACAAAATGACTATAAAACATCCAAGATTGATAATATAACACTATGGAACAATCAAAAAATATAGATAAGTTGGATACGTATCAGTTCCAAAGGGACAAGTAAAAGTGGTCTTTTCTTGATCATGTTGAGAAACAAGTATTTGTGAAAAACCATAATGTCCATCAAGGAAGCAAAAATGTGTGTGCTTAGATAATCTTTCTAGCATTTCATCAATAAAAGGCATAGGGTAATGATCTTTTCTGGTTGCTTTGTTTAATTTTCTAAAATCAATTACCATTCTATAACCTATAACAATTCTTTGTGGAATAAGTTCATTCTTATCATTAGGAACAACAGTAATACCTCCCTTTTTAGGGACACAATGAACAAGACTTACCCATCTACTATCAACTATAGGATAGATTATACCTGCTTCCGGAAGTTTTAAGATTTCCGTTCTTACCACTTCCTTCATTTTTGGATTTAACTGATGTTGGTGATCAACAACGGGCTTAGCATCAGGTTCCATATTAATTTTGTGCTGACATAGATTGGGACTAATGCCCTTTAAATCATCAACAATATATCCAATAGCAGCTCGGTGCTTCCTTTGAACTTTCAATAATCTTTCTTGTTCATGTTATGAAAGATTAGCACTAATAATAACAGGATATATCTTCTTTTCATCAAGATAAGCATATCTCAAAGTGTCTGGAAATTGTTTTAATTCAAACACAGGATCACCTTTAGGTGGAGGAGGACCTCCTAGAGTTTCAATAGGCAAATTATGTTTAAGCAGAGGACGTTGTTCAAAGAAAATCTTATCAATTTCATTTCTTTCATGCATATGTAAATCATTTTTATGGTCTATAAAATATTGTTCTAGTGGATCAGTAGGAGGCACAACAATAGAAGCAAGACCAATTAATTCATCTTTACTAGGCAATTCTTTTTCATGAAGTTTTCTACTAAACTTGGAAAAATTAAACTCTTGAGACCCATCACCAAAACTAACACCAACAGTTTGTTTCACACAGTCTATTCTAGCATTAACAGTGTTCAAGAAAGGTCTCCCAAATATAATGGGACAGAAGTCATCTTGTGGGGAACCAAGAACAAGAAAATCAGTAGGGTATTTTATTTTCCCACACGAGACTTCAACATCTCTAACAATCCCAATTGGTGATATAGTGTCTCTATTAGCAAGTTTGATAGTAACATCTATGTCTTCTATCTCTGCGGGTGCTATGTCATTCATAATTTCTTGATATAAGGAATAAGTAATAGCACTCACGCTAGCACCTATGTCACATAAACCATGATAACAGTGATCACCTATTTTAACTGAGACAACGGGCATGCCAACAACAGGTCTATGTTTATCCTTTTTATCAGGTTTGGCAATTCTAGCAGCTTCTTCACAGAAGTAAATAACATGTCCATCTACATCTTCTTCCAAGAGATCTTTAACCATAACAATAATAGGTTCTAATTTAATTTGTTCATCAGGTTTAGGTGTTCTAATATAGCTTTTGTTGACCACAGTTGAAACTTTAGCATGTTCCTTTATCCTAACAGGGAAAGGTGGTTTCTCAATATAAGCAGTAGGAACAACTGGATCAACATTATAAATTATAGTTGATTCTTTAACAGGTACCAGTTCTTTAATTTCTGCTTTAATAGGTGGGTGATATTTACACCACTTCTCTTTAGGGAGATCAACATGGGTAGCAAATGATTCAAAAAAGGAAGCTACTATCTCAGAGTCAAGACCATATTTAGTGCTAAATTTTTGAAAAGCATCGGCATTCATAAAAGATTTAACACAATTATACTTAAGTTTAATACCTGACTCTTTAACTTCGCCGAGTTCCCAATCTTTAGAGCTGCGTTTAGTTCTTTCCAAAAGATCCCATCGGAATTCAATAGTCTTCTTCATAAAAGAACCAGCACAAGAAGTATCAAGCATGGTTTGATCAGTACGAGAAAGCCGAGCATAAGAATTCTGGATAATAATTTCTCTTGAGAGCTCATGATTGAGGCATGAGTGTAACATTGACTTCAGCCTCCCCCAAGCTAGAGCAATACTTTCTCTCTCCTTCACGAGGCCAAAAATTATATATATATATATATATAAATTCCGATCATGATGAACTACATGCATAGGATAATTTTTTTGATGGAACTCCAATTTCAACCGATTCCAATTCCAGGACCCAATATCATCGCATAGCCTATACCATGCCAATGCTTTTCCCTTCAAATATAAAGGGAAAACCTTCTTCATAACTTCATGGCTGGGTAAACCTGCAAGCTTGAACAATCCACAAATTTGTTCCACATATATCAAGTGCATATCAGGATGTTCGGTTCCATCTCCTGCATAAGGATTAGCTAGCTGTTGTTCTATCATACCCGAAGGAATTTCATATTCAATATTTTCAGTAGGTGCAATAGGTTGAGGGGTAGCTAATTGTGTTGCCGGTCGAGGTGAATATACCCCGAACAAACCCCTCAAAGGATTATTTTCCATAGTAACAAGTGACAATAAATTTTAGCACACTATATAAATGTTTCCTTACCAATTTCCACTTACCAAAGGCGCTTCACTCCTCGGCAATGGAGCCATAAAATAGCCTTGATGACCCACAAGTATAGGGTATCAATTGTAGCTCTTTTTGATAAGTAAGAGTGTCGAACCCAACAAGGAGTAGAAGGAAATGACAAGTGGTTTTCAGCAAGGTAATGTATGCAAGGCCTCAATTGTAAGTAGCAGAGTAGTTTGATGGCAAGATAATTTGTAAAGAGCAAGTAACGATAATACTAGCAAAAGTGCATCAAGATAGCCCAATCCTTTTGAGGCAAAGGACAAGCCAAAACGATTTATTATGATAAGCAAAGCATTCTTGAGAGTACACGGGATTTTCATCTAGTCACTTTCACCATGTTGGTATGATTTGTGTTCGCTACTTTGATAATTTGATATGTGGGTAGATCGGTGCTTAGGTGTTGTTCTTACTCGAACAAACCTCCTACTTATGATTAACCCTCCCGCAAGCATCCGCAACTATGAGAAAAGTATTAAGAATAAATTCTAACCATAGCATTAAACTTTTGGATCCAATCGGTCCCTTACGGAATAGCGCATAAACTGGGGTTTAAGCTTCTGTCACTCTCGCAACCCATCATCTAATTGCTAATCCACAATGCATTCCCTTAGGCCCAAATATGGTGAAGTGTCATGTAGTCAACGTTCACATGAAACCACTAAGGGAATCACAACATACATACTATCAAAATATTGAACACATATCAAGTTCACATGATTACTTGCAACATGATTTCTCCCGTGACCTCAAGAACAAAAGTAACTACTCACAAATGATAATCATGCTCAAGATCAGAGGGGTATTAAATACCATATTGGATCTGAAAATATAATCTTCCACCAAATAACCCATATAGTAATCAAATACAAGATGTAATCAACACTACTAGTCACCCACAAGCACCAATCTATAGTTCCGGTAACAAGATTGAACACAAGAGATGAACTAGGGTTTGTGATGAGATGGTGCTATTGAAGTTGTTGATGGAGATTGCCCTCCCCAAGATGGGAGAGTTGTTGGTGATGATGATGACGATGATTTCCCCTTCCGGGAGGGGAGTTTCCCCGGTGGAACCGCTCTGCCGGAGGGCAAAAGTGCTTCTGCCCAAGTTCTGCCTCGAGGCGGCGGCGCTCCGTCCCGAAAGTCCTCTTCTTATTTTTTTCTAGGTCAAAATGACTTATATACCAGAAGATGGGCACCAGAGGTGGGACTGGGTGAGCACAACCCACTAGGCATGCCTGGGCTCCCTGGCGTGCCCAGGTGGGTTGTGCCCACTTGGTGGGCCTCCTCTGGTACTTATTTGCTCCAATATTCTTCATATATTCCATAAAAATTCTCCGAGAAGTTTCATCTTATTTGGAGTTGTGTAGAATAGGTAGCTTGGCGTAGCTTTTCCAGGTCCAGATTTCCAGCTGCCGGAATTCTCCCTCTTTGTGTATTCCTTGCATATTATAAGAGAAAACACATTAGAATTACTCCAAAAAGCATTTTTATCGATAAAAACATCATAAATAACAGTAAGAAAACATGATGCAAAATGGACATATCAGGGGGTCCCAAAGCTTATGATTTGAGCAAGATGGGAAGAATAGGAACACATTGTTTTACCCGGGTTCGGGCCCTTTCAAAGAGGTAAAACCCTACATGCTACTTTTATTATATTAATTTTGATGGGGTACATAATACACTGATCTAACCTGGGATCTTATAGATGAGTTCTAAGCCCTAAGACCTTCAAGTCCTCCCTATAGACTAAAATCCCTCAGCTTAAATAGGCATTAGAGGTATCTAGGGTTTACACATGGTCGGTCATAATCTAGGGATAAGCATGCCGATCATTCAAATATGCCTTGAAGTGTAGGCCAAGTCTTCGAAGAACTTCATCTTGATCATCCCAAGGGCAAGGCATGCGGGGCCCATTCTTCAGTTATTGGTGGGTTCTCGGCCCGGCCATGAATGGCGGGCCGGCGGGCCGACGTGGTGTGCGCCCCCTAGTCTAGGACACCGTCAGTATCTCTTGAAATAGTCTTGAAGCCGAGGGCATTCAACATCTTCTTCAGGGCAACTTCATAATTTTTAATTCTACGGCTTCGTAGACGAGTTCTATCTTCCAAGTCGGCTCCCTATTTTGAGGATATTCTTGGCTTCGAGGTCTTTTTGGCCTTCTTCTGGATTGCCTCCATGTGCTGATTTACTCAAGGTAACCAGGGTTATCTTTTAGCAAGGCTCTTTTCGACACAACTTATTATACAATAGGACCGAAGTCTCCGTTAGCTTAGCTGTGAAGGTTTGTAACAAGAGGCAGGATGACCGGGTCAAACCCTGACAGCTTTTTTGGCCGAAAACTAAAGCGTCACCACCAATGGCAGGGATCAGACCTGTTGAGAAAACGAAGCTTGCAATTTCAAAAAAGTTCCTACACTCATGAAAGATCTATCTAGGAGATGCATAGCAACGAGAGGGGGAGAGTGTGTCTACATACCCTCATAGACCGAAAGCGGAAGCGTTTGACAACGCGGTTAATGTAGTCGAACTAAAGGAAATATGCCCTAGAGGCAATAATAAAGTTGTTATTTATATTTCCTTATATCATGATAAATTTTTATTATTCATGCTATAATTGTATTAACCGGAAACTTGATACATGTGTGGATACATAGACAAAACACAGTGTCCCTAGTAAGCCTCTACAAGAATAGCTCATTAATCAAATATGGTTAAGTTTGCTAACCATAGACATGTGTTGTCATTTGATTAACGGGATCACATCATTAGGAGAATGATGTGATGGACAGGACCCGTCCATTAGCTTAGCATGTTGATCATTCAGTTTTATTGCTATTGCTTTCTTCATGACTTATACATATTGCTTTGACTATGAGATTATGCAACTCCTGAATATCGGAGGAATACCTTGTGTGCTATTAAATGTCACAACGTAACTTGGTGATTATAAAGATGCTCTACAGGTATCTCTGAAGGTGTTTGTTGGGTTGGCATAGATCGAGATTAGGATTTGTCACTCCGAGTATCGAAGAGGTATCTCTGGGCCCTCTCGGTAATGCACATCATGATAAGCCTTGCAAGCAATGTGACTAATGAGTTAGGTACAGGACGATGCATTACGGAACGAGTAAAGAGAATTTCCGGTAATGATATTGAACTAGGTATGAAGATACCGATGATCGAATCTCGGGCAAGTAACATACTGATGACAAAGGGAATAACGTATGTTGTCATTAAAGTTTGACCAATAAAGATCTTCGTAGAATATGTGGGAGCCAATATGAGCATCCAGGTTCTGCTATTGGTTATTGACCGGAGAGGTGTCTCGGTCATGTCTACATAGTTCTCGAACCCGTAGGGTCCGCACGCTTAACGTTCGATGACGATTTGTATTATATGAGTTTTGTGATTTGGTGACTGAATGTTGTTTGGAGTCCCGGATGAGATCACGGACATGACGAGGAGTCTAGAAATGGTCGAGAGGTAAAAATTCATATATTGGATGATAGTATTCGGACACCGGATGTGTTTCGGGATGTATCGGGTACATATCGGAGTACCGGGGGGGGGGTTACCGCAACCCTCCGGGGAAAGATATGGGCCATAGGAGGGAGGCACACCAGCCCACATAGGGGTGGTGCGCCCCCCACAGGGAAGGAGGCCGAATAGGACTAGGAGAGGGGGCGGCGCTCCCCTTTCCTTCTCCCCTTCTCTCACCTTCCTCCTTTCCCCTCCGGTAAAAGGAAAGGGGGTGCCGAATCCAACTAGGAGCCCAAGTAGGATTCCTCCTACTTGGGCGCGCCTAGGGCCTTCCTCCTCCCCCTCCCTCCTTTATATACATGGGGGCGTCTACAACACACATCGATTGTTACAAGCCGTGTTCGGTGCCCCCCTCCACAGTTTACGCCTCCGGTCATATTCACGTAGTGCTTAGGCGAAGCCTTGCGCGGATCACTTCACCATCACCGTCACCACACCGTCATGCTAAAGAAACTCTCCCTCGACACTTTGCTAGATCAAGAGTTCGAGGGACGTCATCGAGCTGAACATGTGCAGAACTCGGAGGTGTCGTACGTTCAGTTCTTGATCGATTGGAACGAGAAGAAGTTCGACTACATTAACCGCATTAACAAACACTTACGCTTTCAGTCTACGAGGGTACATGGATACACTCTCCCCTTCTTGTTGCTATGCATCTCCAAGATAGATCTTGCGTGAGCGTAGGAAATTTTTGAAATTGCATGCTACATTCCCCAACAGTGGCATCCGAGCCAGGTCTATGCGTAGATGATATGCACGAGTAGAACACAAAGAGTTCTGGGCGGTGATCGTCATACTGCTTACCACCAACTTCTTATTTTGATTTGGCGGTATTGTTGGATGAAGCGGCCCGGACCAACCTTACATGACCACGTTCATGAGACCGGATCCACCGACGGACATGCAACTAGTTTTGCATAAAGGTGGCTAGTGGGTGTATGTTTCTCCAACTTTAGTTGAATCAAATTTGACGGCGGTCGGCCCTTGTTGAAGGTTAAAATAGAAAACTTGATAAATCACCGTTGTGGTTTTGGTGCGTAGGTAAGAACGGTTCTTACTAGAAGCCCGTAGCATCCACGTAAAACTTGCAACAACAAAGTAGAGGACGTCTAACTTGTTTTTGCAGGGCATGCTGTGATGTGATATGGTCAAGACATGATGTGATATACATTATTGTATGAGATGATCATGTTTTGTAAAAGTTATCGGCAACTGGCAGGAGCCTTATGGTTGTCGCTTTATTGTATGAAATGCAAACACCATGTAATTGGTTTACTTTATCACTATGCGTTAGCGATAGTTATAGAAGCAATAGTTGGCGAGACGACAACGTCGCTACGATGGAGATCAAGGTGTCAAGCCGGTGACGATGGAAATCATGACAGTGCTTTGGAGATGGAGATCAAAGGCACAAGATGATGATGGCCATATCATGTGATGTCGCTTGAAGCTACGTTGGTATTTCCCCAAAGAGGAAGGGTGTAGCGACCCGACCTCAGATGGTCAAGTCTCTATGCTTCAGTGTCATCCCTGGATCGGTAATGCTGACACACACAGTACTCGAAGGATTTATAACAGAGTAGCAATCACACACTATTACATCGAATGTCTCCAAAGAGAACTTATTACAATAATATGGCTTAAGGCCATCTAATGCGATAACAGCGGAAGGCTTGGAAGCTAAGGTGAGTCCGTGATAACCCAAGTACTAGATACTCAAGAATTGTCCATAACCGGGGACACGGCTAACCATGATTAGATTGTACACTCTGCAGAGGTTTGCGCACTTTTCCCCACAAGACTCGATCGCCTCTGTTGGATTTGTCGCACTACATGGTGTTTGAGAAACGGATGACCGAGACACAGTCTTTCTGAAACGTTAACTCTCTACTCCGGGTAGACCATACCAAACCTACAAAAACCCACTACCTGCTGATCTACCTCTTCAAGAGCTTCACGTAACTTACTCAACTATGCTAGAGCCCATAATAGCTTGTGGCTACACACGGAAGTTTCTAGCATGAATCATCTCAGTTCCCTTTGAGCCTGGGTGGCGGTCCATAGGAAGATCACACGGGTACCCCGGGATTTCCAAAAAAATACAGACAACACTGGGTTCCCCAGGTGCCTCAATCCACCCAGTTGTTTGATTAAGTTGCCACCTTAAGTTGAACCATTATTTAACAATCTCACATCTGTCATGAATTTCACTCAAACCCAAACCACGTCTACGAGCATAGCATAGCAATATAAGCAATACGTAGAAGTAACTCCCAAGGGTTTGAATATAACAGGGTAATAGGTTCTACCTCAGCAACTACTTCCCAACCCACAAGTTAATGACATCCTAATCATGCAATGTTTGAGGATTGGAACTAATGCATAAAAACTGGGTAATGATGGGATATGATCAAGGTATTACTTGCCTTGCTGACGATCCGCGAATCCTAGAGACTCGTAGTAACACGCTTCGCACTCCGGGAATTCTATCGCAAGAAAACAATAACATACATAAGTAACAAGCGACGATGCACAATAAAAACTCAAATAAGAGAGGTTGACCAGAAAGTTCAACTTAAGAACTCCGGCACGCAAAAAGAATCAAATCAAACGAAGCAACGAAAGTCAAACGGCGAAAGAAAGAAGCCTAGTTTACTAATATGAAACTAGGTCAAATTTTATAGTAACAAAAACTTGTTTGAGTTGGTTAAACGGAAAGAGGGTTTCAAGACGAAACTCCAGGCGCTTGAATCGTCTGATTCTGATAAACGAGCGAAAAGATAAACAGAAATTAAGATCGGATCAGAAATCGCGATCAGAAAAATCGCGGAATAAAACCGAGAAAAAGAAAAATGATGAACAAATTAACGAACGAACGTTCGTTATCTGGATCTAAACGAAGAACGCGTTTGTTTAAAACAAACGAACAAGCCACACTCGCTAAAAAAAATAAACTGGAGAAAAACCGATCTATTTAAAAAAACGAAATCTAGGGTTTTGAAAAAATAAAATAAAACTGAATGGTTTTTTTAGAAAAACCGGCGGTAGGAACCGGCGGCTACCTCCGGCGAGGGCTTGGACGGCGGGGTGCGGCGGCGGCGGCCGGAGGCGGCGGCGCGGGTGGCGGTGGTGGTGTGGTGGTGGGGGGCCAGGGTGGCGCGTATATATAGGAGGGGGGCTGCGACTTGGAGTAGGGGGCAAGGCACGGCGGCGGAGACGGAGTTCGGCTCGGACTCTGTCCGAGTCGGTGGCGGCGGCGGGGCTCGCACGCGGGGAAGGCGGCGGCGACTTGGGCCGCGGCCCGGCTGGGTTCGGCCAAGTCGGCGCGGGGAGTTTTTTTTAAACAGTTTCGTCGACAGAAATAAAATCCTAGAAATTAAAATAAAAAACTAAAAATGCCAAAACAAATTTTCACCGTCTAAATAAAATATTTAGGACGAGTTGAACATTTTCTTGGCCCTAAAATGCAAATTTTGAAAACATGCAATTTTTCTAATGCAAATAAAATCCGAATAAAACCAAATAAAATCCAATAAATGATTTTAATATTCTTCCTCTGATATTTGAATTATTTTGGAGAAGTCATATTATCTCCACTCATTTTATTTAATATGAAATATTTTTTGGAGAGAAAAAAAATTATTAAAATCAAAATCCTCGTTTCATTATTTGATAAAAATCAAATATGAAAACCGGAAAATCCCCAACTCTCTCTGTGGGTCCTTGAGTTGCTTAGGATTTCGAGGATTGCGGAACGGAAATGCACTAAATCATGATATGCATGGATGATCTATGTATAACATTCCAAATTGAAAATTTGGGATGTTACAAACCTACCCCCCTTAAGATGAATCTCTCCCTCGAGATTCGGGTTGGCTAGAAAATAGGTATGGGTGGTCCTTGCGGAGAACATCCTCTCATTCCCAGGTGGCTTCATCCTCGGTATGGTCACTCCACTGAACTTTGCAAAACTTGATAACCTTACTGCGGGTGACTCTGCTCGCAAACTCAAGAATCTTAACTGGCTTCTCCTCGTAAGTCAAATCACTGTCCAACTGAATCGCCTCCAAGGGTATTGTATCTCTTAATGGTATATCAGCCATCTCAGCATGACACTTCTTCAGCTGTGAAACGTGGAACACATCGTGGACTCCTGACAATCCCTCAGGTAACTCCAACTTGTAGGCAACTTCTCCCATCCGTTCCAAAATGCGATACGGTCCTACAAATCTCGGGGCTAACTTTCCCTTAACTCCAAAACGTTTCACTCCTCGCAAGGGCGATACTCGTAGATATGCTCTATCTCCAATTTCGTAGGTTACCTCCTTGCGTTTTGAGTCTGCATAACTCTTCTGCCTGGACTGAGCAATCTTCGGTCGGTCTCGGATCAATTTTATCTTCTCCTCAGATTCTTTAATCAAGTCTGGTCCAAACAACTGTCGATCTCCTACCTCATCCCACATCAACGGTGTTCTGCACCTGCGTCCATACAGGGCTTCAAATGGTGCCATCTTCAAACTAGCTTGGTAACTATTGTTGTATGAGAACTCTGCATACGGCAAATTGTCATCCCAACTAGATACATAATCTAGCGCACAGGCTCTCAACATGTCCTCCAAAATTTGATTGACTCTCTCAGTCTGTCCATCTGTCTGCGGGTGAAACGTTGTACTGAACTCCAATCTCGTTCCCAAGGTCTGGTGTAACTGATGCCAAAACTTTGAAGTAAACTGTGTTCCTCGATCCGATACGATGGTCCTTGGAACTCCATGCAGACATACGATCCTGGACATATAGATCTTGGCCAACTTTGCACTTGTATAGGTGGTTTTCACTGGGATGAAGTGAGATACTTTGGTCAAACGATCAACTACTACCCATATGGAATCATATCCTGCTTTAGTCCTGGGTAATCCGGTGATAAAGTCCATGCCAAGTTTATCCCACTTCCATTCGGGTATCGGCATAGGCTGTAACAGTCCTGCTGGCTTCTGATGTTCTGCCTTAACTCTCTGACATACATCACATACGGCTACATACTCGGCAATATCCTTCTTCATACCAGTCCACCAGAAACGTTCCTTCAAATCCAAATACATCTTGGTGTTTCCGGGGTGTATCGAGTATGGTGAGTCATGCGCCTCTTGAAGTATTAACTTTCTGATCTCCTGATTATTGGGCACGTAAATTCGGTCCTCAAACCATAGGGTATCATGCTCATCCTCACGAAAACCTTTGGCCTTTCCTTTTCCCATTTTCTCCTTTATCTCGGCAATGTCTTTATCATCTTTCTGAGCTTCCCGAATCTTGTCTAGCAATGTCGACTGAACCTCCATCGTGGCAATGAACCTTCTAGGTATAATTTCTAATCGAAGTTCCATGATGTCTTCTGCTAATTCCTTTGGCAGTCCTTTACTTTCAAGGATATTAGCATAACTCTTCCGACTCAATGCGTCTGCTATGACATTGGCCTTTCCTGGATGATAGTGTAGCTTCATGTCATAATCCTTTATAAGCTCCAACCATCTCCTTTGCCTAAGGTTCAGCTCCTTCTAGGTGAAGATGTACTTCAAACTCTTGTGATCCGTGTACACATCACAACGGTTTCCAATAAGGTAATGTCTCCAAGTCTTCAATGCATGCACTACGGCTGCTAGCTCCAAATCATGCGTATAATTAAACTCATGAGGTTTTAGTTGTCGTGAGGCATACGAAACAACTCTTCCGTCCTGCATAAGCACACATCCAAGTCCTAAGCGAGAGGCGTCGCAATACACTTGGAACTCCTTATGTATATAGGGCAGTACTAGCACTGGGGCTGTAGTCAAACGTTTCTTCAACTCCTGGAAACTTGCTTCACAATCTTCTGTCCATTTAAACTTGGTATCTTTCTTCAATAGTTCAGTCATTGGTTTTGCAATCTTGGAAAAATTCTCAATGAATCTCCGGTAGTATCCTGCGAGTCCAAGAAAACCGCGGATCACGCTAACTGAGGTGGGTGCCAACCATTCAGTGACTGATTGAACCTTGCTGGGGTCTACTGCTATACCTTCTCCTGATATAACATGTCCAAGGAATCCGACTTCCTTCAGCCAAAACTCGCATTTGCTAAACTTAGCATACAACTTGTGTTCCCTGAGCTTCTCGAGAACTAAACGCAAATGCTCTTTGTGCTCCTCCTCGTTCTTCGAGTATACCATGATATCATCAATAAACACCACAACAAACTTGTCCAAATACTCCATGAACACCTTGTTCATCATGCTCATGAAATAGGCACGGGCGTTAGTCAGTCCAAACGACATGACTGTGTACTTGTATAATCCATATCGCGTTGTGAACGCCGTCTTTGGTATGTCCTTCTCTCGTATCTTCAACTGATGATACCCTGATCATAAATCGATCTTTGAGAACACTTTAGCTCCTTGTAACTGATCAAACAGATTGTTGATCATCGGCAGTGGGTACTTGTTCTTTATCGTCACTTCATTCAGGGCTCGATAATCAACAACCATCCTTAGGGATTTATCTTTCTTCTCAACCAAAAGTACTGGGGCTCCCCAAGGTGATGAACTCCTTCGGATGTATCCTTTCTCCAATAACTCCTTGATCTATTTCTTAATTTCTTCTAGATCATTCGCGGGCATCCGATAGGGTCTCTTGGATATTGGTCCTGTTCCTGGTAACAGCTCTATCAAAAACTCAATATCTCTGTCCGGTGGCATGCCTGGTAACTCCTCTCGGAAAACATCCGGGTAATCCTTTACTACCGGCACTTCCTCCTGAACAACTCCCGTAAGGGCATTCACTTGACTCCTCCTAGGCACATGCCTAGACACATACTTAATCCTTTTTCCCTCCGGGGTGGTGAGATAAATCGACTTACTCGCATAGTCAATGCTTCCTCCATACTTTGACATCCAGTCCATACCCAATATCACATCCAATCCTTGCGACTCCAAGATAATTAGGTCGGATGGAAACACATGTGTGCCAATGGTTAAGGGTATTTGGTCACACCATGTTGCAGACTTTTCAGACGAGGAGTGAGGTTCGTTAGGTCGTTGACATGCAGCTCAGTTATGCCGTTGGAGTTGATGGACTCACCTTATCTTCCAAGCCTTCTGCTGTTATCGCATTAGATGGCCTTAAGCCATATTATTGTAATAAGTTCTCTTTGGAGACATTCGATGTAATAGTGTGTGATTGCTACTCTGTTATAAATCCTTCGAGTACTGTGTGTGTCAGCATTACCGATCCAGGGATGACACTGAAGCACAGAGACTTGACCATCTAAGGTTGGGTCTCTACAAAGGGATGATGAAGCACAGCGATGGTAAGTATTTCCCTCATATATGAAACAAAGGTTATCGAACCAGTAGGAGAACCAAGCAACACAATGTAAACAACCCCAGCACACAGAAAAAAAAATCCTCGCAACCCAACATGTTAAAGGGGTTTTCAATCCCTTTCGGGGTACGACACCTCTAGTGGCAAACGGACATGAGATAAATTTGTAGTAAATTGATAGATTGAATGCCAAAACAAATAAATAAGAATAAATTGCAGCAAGGTATTTTTGTATTTTTGGTTTAATATATCTGAAAATAATTGCAAGAGAAAAGTAGATCGCAAAGGCAAATCTATGAGAGAGAAGACCCGGGGGCCATAGGTTTCACTAGTGGCTTCTCTCGAGAAAAATAGCAAATGGTGGGTAAACGAATTACTGTTGGGCATTGATAGAACTTCAAGTAATTAGTACGATATCCAAGCAATGATCATTATATAGGCATCACGTCCAAGATTAGTAGACCGACTCCTGCCTGCATCTACTACTATTACTCCACACATCGACCGCTATCCAGCATACATCTAGTGTATTAAGTTCATGGAGAAACTGAGTAATGCAATAAGAATGATGACATGATGTAGAAAAGATCTATCTATGTAGAGATAGACCCCATCGTTTTATCCTTAGTAGCAATGATACAGACGTGTCGTTTCCCTTTCTGTCTCTGGGATCAAGCACCGTAAGATCGAACCCACTACAAAGCACCTCTTCCCATTGCAAGATAAATAGATCAAGTGGGATAAACAAACCCAAATAATGGAGAAGAAATGTGAGGCTATAAGCAATCATGCATATAAGAGATCAAAGAAACTCAAATAACTTTCATGGATATAAAAAGGTATAACTGATCATAAACTCGAAGTTCATCAGATCCCAACAAACACACCGCAAAAAGAGTTACATCATATGGATCTCCAAGAGACCATTGTATTGAGAATCAAGAGATAGAAAGATGAAGCCATCTAGCTACTAACTACAGACCCGAAGGTCTACAAAGAACTACTCACGCATCATTGATGGTAGCTGGAACTACATCGGTATTTCCTCGGAGAGGGAGGGATGATGAAGCACATCGACGGTAGGTATTTCCCTCAGTTATGAAACCAAGGTATCGAACCAGTAGGAGAACCAAGCAACACAAGGTAAACATCACCTACACACAAACAACAACACCTCGCAACCCGATGAGTTAAAGGGGTTGTCAATCCCTTCCGGGGTACGGCACCTCAAGATAGGCAAGCGGACGTGAGGTAAATTGTAGTAGATTGATAGATCGAACGCCAAATAAAATAAATAAAGATGAAACACAGCAAGGTATTTTTGTATTTTTTTTGGTTTAATAGATCTGGATAAAAATGCAGAGGAAAAGTAGGTCGCAAGGCAGATATATGAGAAAGAAGACCCGGGGGCCGTAGGTTTCACTAGTGGCTTCTCTCAAGAAAAATAGCAAACGGTGGGTAAACAAATTACTGTAGGGAAACTGATAGAACTTCAAATAATTATGACGATATCCAGGCAATGATCATTACATAGGCATCACGTCCAAGATTAGTAGACTGACTCCTGCCTGCATCTACTACTATTACTCCACACATCGATCGCTATCCAGCATGCATCTTTCATGAAAAAACGGAGTAATGCAATAAGAACGATGACATGATGTAGACAAGATCCGTTTATCTATATGGATGTAGATATAGATCTTGTATTTTTATCCTTAGTAGCAACAATACGTACATGTCATTTCCCTTTCTGTCACTAGGATCGAGCCCCGTAAGATGGAACCAACTACCGGGCACCTCTTCCCATTGCAAGATAAATAGATCAAGTTGGCCAAACGAAACCCAAATATCTAAGAAGAAATACGAGGCTATAAGAGATCATGCATATAATAGATCAAAGAAACTCAAATAACTTTCATGGATATAAAAAGATATGACTGATCATAAACTCAAAGTTCATCAGATCCCAACAAACACAAGCAAAAGAGTTACATCATATGGATCTCCAAGAGACCATTGTATTGAGAATTCAGCGAGAGAGAGAGAGAGAGAGAGAGAGAGAGAAAGCCATCTAGCTACTAACTACAGACCTGAAGGTCTACAAGGAACTACTCACACATCATCGGAGAGGCACCAATGGAAGTGGTGAACCCCTCCGTGATGGCGTCTAGATTGGATCTGGTGGTTCTGGACTCTGCGGTGGCTGGATGAATATTTCGTCGATGCCTTTAGGGTTTCTGGAATATTGTGGTATTTATAGAGCTAAGAGGCAGTCTGAGGGGCACCCGAGGTGGGCACAACCCACCAGGGCGTGCCTGGGCCTCCTGGTGCGCCCTGGTGGGTTGTGCCCCCCTTGGGGCACCCCCAGGTGCAACCAGGGCCCATTGCCTTCCTTCTGGCCCATATGAAATCTCTGTAAAGTTTCGTGGCATTTGGACTCCATTTGATATTGATTTCCTGCGATGTAAAAAACATGGAAAAAATAGCAACTGGCACTTGGCACTATGTTAATAAGTTAGTACCAAAAAATGGTATAAAATGATTATAAAACATCCAAGATTGATAATAAACCAGCATGGAACAATCAAAAACTATAGATACATTGGAGACGTATCAGCATCCCCAAGCTTAACTCCTACTCGTCCTCGAGTAGGTAAGAGATAAAAACAGAATTTTTGATGTGGAGTGTTGTTCATCAAGTCATATCATATTCTTTTCTTTATAGCATGGACATTTGGACTTTTATGTGATTCAAAGCAATAGTCTAGTTTTGACATAATAATTTAGATACTCAAGCATATCAACAAGCAACCATGTCTTTCAAAATATCAATGCTAAAACAAGTTATCCCTAGCCCATCATGCTCAAACATTGATCCATTCATGAAACACACTCGAATATTAACTACACCCAATACTTGAGCACGATCATATTGCCTCCTAGTTGGTGCTTTTTATGATAAAAGATGGAGACTCAAATTTCAAAATAAAAATTTCATAAAGTAAAAGAAAGGCCCTTCGCAGAGGGGAGTAGGGATTTGTAGAGGTGCCAAAGCTCAAAGCGAAAGATTAGAGATAAAAAAATTGGGAGGTGTATCCATCCCACCAACGAAAACGACTTAGAGTTCCCAACACTTTACATGCATAGATATATCATAGGCAGTTCCCAAACAAAAAATAAAGTTTATTCCTTTTTCCACCATAACTTTCACTTTCCATGGCTAACCGTATGCATGGGTGCCCTCCATACCAGCACTTTCCAGGGAATTTATTATTTGACAACATAAAATAAATTCATTTATTTTTGCATTTCGGGACTGAGCATCCCTAATACTTTTGCCTTACTCTCGTGCAATGACAAGTGAATGAACACTCATCTTGAGAATAACACATCTAGCATGGAAAATATTAGCCACCTGTTACCGTTTCGTGAGCGAAACAAACACACAAAAGAGAAGCTTATTATGAAAATTAGAGATGGCACATGCAAATTTTCTTAGAACGGCAAAAGAATACCACATATAGGTAGATATAGTGGACTCATGTGGCAAAACTAGTTTAAAGGATTTTGGACGCACAAGTAGTGATCATACTTAGTGCAAAATGAAGGCTAGCAAAAGATTGGGAAACGACCAACCAAGAAACGAATAATCTCATAAGCAAGCATTAAGCATAACTAACACCGAATAATGCAACATAAGTAGGATATAATTTTCATTGCATGATTATTGACTTTATTGCATGCATAGGGAATCACAAACCTGAACACCAATATTCTCACTAAAGCATAATTACTCATCAAGATGACTCACATATCACATCATCATATCTCAAAACTATTACTAAGAATCAAGTTTATTTTGTCCAATGATCTTCATGACATTTTTTTATTTTCTTTATCCTTCTTGGATATTTATCACTTTGGGACTAATTTTCGTGTGTTGCTTTTCACAAGCTCAAAAAAATATAAGTGAAGATCATGAGCATAACAAATTTTCTTTCTCTTAAAATAATTTAAGTGAAGCAAGAGAGAATTTCTTCAAAATTTTACCTACTCTCAAATAAATCTAAGTGAAGCAAGAGATCATTTCTTCAAAAAATAACAAGGCACACCATGCTTAAAAAGATATAAGTGAAGCACTAGAGCAAGTCCTAGCTCATAAAAGATTTAAGTGAAGCATATAGAGAAATTCTAACAAGTCATAATGTAATTTTGGCTCTCTCAAATAGGTGTGTCCAGCAAGGATTGATGACTTCAAACACAAAATAAAACAAGCAAAGACACATATCATACAAGATGCTCCAAGAAAAACACATATCATGTGACAAATAAAAATATAGCCTCGAGTAAAATACCGATAGTCGTTGGAAGAAAGCGGGGATGCCACTCGGGGGAATCCCCAAGCTTAGTTGGTTTCTCATTCTTAGATAATAGCTTGGGATGCCGGGGCATCCCCAAGCTTAGGCTCTTACATCCTTCCTTTATCCATCGTAAGATAACCCAAAACTTGAAAACTTCAATCACACAAAACTCAACAAAGCCTTCATGAGATCCGTTAGTATAAGAATAATAAATCACTACTATAAGTGTTGTATCAAACCAATTCATATTTTGTTTTTGTATTATATCTATTTTATTCCAACTTTTCTATGGAAAAAAATCATCAAAGAAAACCATAGAGCCATCAAAGTAAGCACACAACACAAAGAAAACAGAATCTGTGAAAACAGAACAGTCTGTAGCAATTTGACTATTCGAATACTTCTGTAACTCAAAAAACTCTGAAAATTAGGATGACCTGAGAAATTTTTATATTGATCTACTGCAATTGGAATGAGTATTTTATTGCTCTCTGGTAAATAATGAAAATTAATTTCGTGAGCGCAAACCTTCTGTTTTTTAGCAAGATCAAACAACTATCACCCAAGAAGATCCTAAAGGCTTTACTTGGCACAAACACTCATAAAAACACAATCATAATAGTAGCATAATTGTGCTAACACTCAATAATAGAAAGCAAAAAGCAAAAATAAATTTTATTCATCGGGTCATCTCCCAACAAGCGTTATAGTTTTACGCCCTTAGCTAGGCATAAAGCAAGGATCTAAGTTTTGTCATCCTTCTTAATTTTCTTGGGGGTGTTTTTATTAGGAGGTTTTGTAAACACAACATAAAACATATTATCCATAGAAACTTTAGCATTCCTTAGTTGATTTTCATCATAACCCCTTTGATTTCCTGCTACAATCAAAAAATAGTGTTGATTAACATTATTAAAAACTTGTTGGATTATATCTAAAATGGGGACCTCCTTTTGAAGATTCTCATCAAAGATCTTATTATCCCCAAGCAAATGCCTTAGTGCATAGTCACTATTGTAAATAATTTCATCAATCATGGGTTTTTCATGATTCATATCATAAAATTTAAATATTTCCCTAGCTTCCCGAATTATGTAGTCAAACTCGTTCATGAGAACGAGAGTGGCCAACTTTTTAGCTCTAGTATTATTTATTTTGGGAAGATCAAAAAACAATCTTTGCAAAGTAGGATGAGTGCAGATAAATTTGCTTTCAAGTTTTAGAACTAGTGTTGAAATAGCATCCGCATAAGATCTAGTAGTTTTAAGTATAGGAGCATCACCAAGACATAGATTCCCAACACAATTGAAAAACTCTTGGATGTGTTCATTTCCCATAACGTTCCCTTGCCCCATGATAAAAGTTCTAGCATCCAGATTGCATGTACATCCAATCTTAGGAGTCAGGCCATCATCTATTGGTGCCATACCGAAATCACTCATGATTGCAAGCAAAGGATAGATCTGGCCAGAAAACGGCAAACGGAAAAAGAGAGGCGAATAAAACGGCAAATTTTGTGAAGTGTGGGAGAGGAAAACGAGAGGCAAATGGCGAATAATGCAAATTGTAAGCAGATGAGATTTGTGATTAGGAACCTGGATATGTTGAAGATCCTCCCCGGCAACGGCGCCAGAAATTCTCCTTGATGGTAGCTGGAACTATGTCGTTATTCCCCCGGAGAGGGAGGGATGATGTAGCACAGCGACCGTAGGTATTTCCCTCAGTTATGAAACCAAGGTATCGAACCAGTAAGAGAACCAAGCAACACAACGTAAACAACACCTGCACACAAACAACAACACCTCACAACCCGGCGAGTTAAAGGGGTTGTCAATCCCTTCCGGGGTACGGCGCCTCAAGATAGGCAAGTGGACGTGAGGTAAATTGTAGTAGATTGATAGATCGAACGTCAAATAAAATAAATAAAGATAAAATGAAGCAAGGTATTTTTGTATTTTTTGGTTTAATGGATCTGAATAAACATGCAAAGGAAAAGTAGATCGCAAGGCAAATATATGAGAAAGAAGACCCGGGGGCCGTAGGTTTCACTAGTGGCTTCTCTCGAGAAAAGTAGCAAACAGTGTGTAAACAAATTACTGTTGGGCAATTGATAGAACTTCAAATAATTATGACAATATCCAGGTAATGATCATTACATAGGCATCACATCCAAGATTAGTAGACCGACTCCTGCCTGCATCTACTACTATTACTCCACACATCGACCGCTATCCAGCATGCATCTAGTGTATTAAGTTCATGGAAAAATGGAGTAATGCAATAAGAACGATGACATGATGTAGAAAAGGTCCGTTTATCTATATGGTGGTAGATATAGATCTCGTCTTTTTATCCTTAGTAGCAATGATACGTACATGTCGTTTCCCTTTCTGTCACTAGGATCGAGCACCATAAGATCGAACCCACTATCGGGCACCTCTTCCCATTGCAAGATAGATAGATCAAGTTGGCCAAACAAAACCCAAATATCGGAGAAGAAATATGAGGCTATAAGAGATCATGCATATAAGAGATCAAAGAAACTCAAATAACTTTCATGGATATAAAAAGATATGACTGATCATAAACTCGAAGTTCATCATATCCCAACAAACACACCGCAAAAGAGTTACATCATATGGATCTCCAAGAGACCATTGTATTGAGAATTCAGCGAGATAGAGAGAAAGCCATCTAGCTACTAACTACGGACCCGAAGGTCTACAAGGAACTACTCACACATCATCGGAGAGGCACTAATGGAAGTGGTGAACCCCTCCGTGATGGTGTCTAGATTGCATCTGGTGGTTCTGGACTCTGCGGCGGCTGGATGAATATTTCGTCGACGCCTTTAGGGTTTCTAGAATATTGTGGTATTTATAGAGCAAAGAGGCGTTCTGGGGGGCACCCGAGGTGGGCACAACCCACCAGGGCGCACCTGGGCCTCCTGGCGCGCCCTGGTGGGTTGTGCCCCCTCGGGGCACCCCCCAGGTGCAACCAGGGCCCATTGCCTTCCTTCTGGCCCATAAAAAATCTCCATAAAGTTTCGTGGCATTTGGACTCCCTTTGATATTGATTTCCTGCGATGGAAAAAACATGGAAAAACAGCAACTGGCACTTGGCACTATGTCAATAGGTTAGTACCAAAAAATTATATAAAATGACTATACAATGATTATAAAACATCCAAGATTCATAATAAAACAGCATGGAACAATCAAAAATTATAGATACGTTGGAGACGTATCAATCATCGGAGAGGCACCAATGGAGGTGGTGAACCCCATCCGAGATGGTGTCTAGATTGGATCTGGTGGTTCTGGACTCTGCGGCGGCTAGATGAATATTCCATTGACTCCCCTAGGGTTCTGGGATTTTGGGGGTATTTATAGAGCAAAGAGGCGGTCTAGGGGGCACCCGAGGTGGGCACAACCCACCAGGGCGCGCTTGGGCCTCCTAGCATGCCCTGGTGGGTTGTGCCCCCCTCGGGGCACCCCCAGGCGTAGCCAGCACCCGTTGTGTTCCTTCTTGCCCATAAAAAGTCTCCCTAAAGTTTTGGGGCATTTGGACTCCGTCTGATTTTGATTTTCTGCGATGTAAAAAACATGGAAAAACAGCAACTGGCACTTGGCACTATGTCAATAGGTTAGTACCAAAAAATGATATATAATGACTATAAAATGATTATAAAACATCCAAGATTGATAATATAATAGCATGGAACAATCAAAAATTATAGTTACGTTGGAGACGTATCATCATGTCACATATTTTGATTGCATGTGATGTTTATCTTTTATGCATTTTATTTTTCTTAGTACGGCGGTAGCATTACAAGATGGTCGTCAAGGTATAAGTGTTCTCCCTGAGTATGCACCGTTGTGATAGTTCGTCGTGCCGAGACACCACATGATGATCGGGTGTGATAAGCTCTACATTCACATACAACGGGTGCAAGACAGTTTTGCACATGCGGAATACTCAGGTAAACTTGACGAGCCTAGCATGTACAGACATGGCCTAGGAACACTAGAGACCGAAAGGTCGAACGTGAATCATATAGTAGATATGATCAACATAGAGATGTTCACCATTGAAAACTACTCCATCTCACGTGATGATCGAACATGGTTTAGTTGATATGGATCACGTGATCATTTGGATGACTCAAGGGATGTCTATCTAAGTGGGAGTTGATGTCTACTACACAACCTTCTTCTTGTAGACATTGTTAGGCCTCCAAGTGCAGAGGTTTGTAGGACAGTAGCAAATTTCCCTCAAGTGGATGACCTAAGGTTTATCAATCCATAGGAGGCGTAGGATGAAGATGGTCTCTCTCAAGCAACCCTGAAACCAAATAACAAAGAGTCTCTTGTGTCCCGAACACACCCAATACAATGGTAAATTGTATAGGTGCACTAGTTCGGCGAAGAGAGGGTGATACAAGTGGTATATGAATAGTAGATAAAGGTATTTGTAATCTGAAATTATAAAAACAGCAAGGTAACTAATGATAAAAGTGAGCGTAAACGGTATTGCAATGCGTTGAAACAAGGCCTAGTTTTCATACTTTCACTAGTGTAAGTCCTCTCAACAATAATAGCATAATTGGATCACATAACTATCCCTCAACATGCAACAAAGAGTCACTCCAAAGTCACTAATAGCGGAGAACGAACGAAGAGATTATGGTAGGGTACGAAACCACCTCAAAGTTATTCTTTCCAATCAATCCGTTGGGCTATTCCTATAAGTGTCACAAACAGCCCTAGAGTTCGTACTAGAATAACACCTTAAGACACAAATCAACCAAAACCCTAATGTCACCTAGATACTCCAATGTCACCTCAAGTATCCGTGGGTATGATTATACGATATGCGTCACACAATCTCAGATTCATCTATTCAACCAATACAAAGGACCTCAAAGAGTGCCCCAAAGTTTCTACCGGAGAATCACGACGAAAACATGTGCCAACCCCTATTCACAGGTTCATGGGCGGAACCCACAAGTTGATCACCAAAACATACATCAAGTGAATCACGTGGTATCCCGTTGTCACCACAGATACGCATGGCAAGACATACATCAAGTGTTCTCAAATCTTTAAAGACTCAATCCGATAAGATAACTTCAAAGGGGAAACTCAATTCAGTACAAGAGAGAAGAGGGGGAGGAGAAACATAAGATCCAACTATAATAGCAAAGCTCGCGATACATCAAGATCGTATCACCTCAAGAACACGAGAGAGAGAGAGAGAGAGAGAGATCAAACACATAGCTACTGGTACATACCCTCAACCCCCAGGGAGAACTACTCCCTCCTCGTCATGGAGAGCACCGGGATGATGAAGATGGCCACCGGAGAGGGATTGCCCCCTCCAGCAGGGTGCCGGAACATGTCTAGATTGGCTTTCGGTGGCTACGGAGGCTTATGGCCGCGGAACTCCCGATCTATTGTGCTCCCTGATGTTTTTAGGGTATATGGAGATATATAGGCGGAAGAAGTACGTCAGGGGGGCCACGAGGAGCCCACGAGGGTGGAGGTCGCGCCCAAGGGGGTGAGCGCGCCCCCCTGCCTCGTGACCTCCTCGCAGATCCCCCAACGTGCACTCCAAGTCTTCTGGGCTTCTTTCCTTCCAAAAATGAGTTCCGTGAAGTTTCAGGTCAATTGGACTCCGTTTGATTTTCCTTTTCTTTGAAACCCTAAAACAGGGCAAAAATAGAAACTGGCACTGGGCTCTGGGTTAATTGGTTAGTCCCAAAAAATGATATAAAAGTGTATAATAAAGCCCATAAACATTCAAAACAGTAGATAATATAACATCAAAAATTATAGATACGTTAGAGACGTATCAGCATCCCCTAGCTTAATTCATGCTCGTCCTCGAGTAGGTAAATGATAAAAACAGAATTTTTGATGCGGAGTGCTACTTGGCATAATCTCAATGTAATTCTTCTTAATTGTGGCATGAATATTCAGATCCGAAAGATTCAAGACAAAAGTTCATATTGACATAAAAATGATAATACTTCAAGCATACTAACTAAGCAATTATGTCTTCTCAAAATGACATGGCCAAAGAAAGTTCATCCCTACAAAATCATATAGTTTAGTCATGTTTCATTTCTGTCACACAAGAATGCTCTCATCATGCACAACCCCGATGACAAGCCAAGCAATTGTTTCATACTTTAGTAATCTCAAACTCATAAACTTTCACGCAATACATGAGCGCGAGCCATGGATATAGCACTATGGGTGGAATAGAATATAATGAGGGGGGTTATGTGGAGAAGACAAAAAGGAGAAAGTCTCACATCAACAAGGCTAATCAATGGGCTATGGAGATGCCCACCGATTGATGTTAATGCAAGGAGTAGGGATTGCCATGCAACGGATGCACTAGAGCTATAAATGTATGAAAGCTCAACAAAAGAAACTAGTGGGTGTGCATCCAACTTGCTTGCCTATGAAGACCTAGGGCACTTGAGGAGGCCCATTGTTGGAATATACAAGCCAAGTTCTATAATGAAAATTCCCACTAGTATATGAAAGTGATAACTCAAGAGACTCTCTATATGAAGAACATGGTGCTACTTTGAAGCACAAGTGTGGAAAAAAGGATAGTAGCATTGCCCCTTTTTATTTATTTTCTCTTTTTTGCCTTCTTTTTTTTCTTTAGCCTTTCTCTTTTTTGGGGGACAATGCTCTATTGAATGATGATCATCACACTTCTATTTATTTACAACTCAATGATTACAACTCGATACTAGAACAAAGTATGACTCTATATGGATGCCTCTGGTGGTGTACCGGGATATGCCATGAATCAAGAGTGACAAGTATGAAAAAATTATGAACGGTGGCTTTTCCACAAATACTATGTCAACTACATGATCATGCTAAGCAATATGATAATGATGAATGTGTCATGATAAACTGGATGGTGGAAAGTTGCATGGCAATATATCTCGGAATGGCTATGGAAATGCCATAATAGGTAGGTATGGTGGCTGTTTTGAGGAAGATATAAGGAGGTTTATGTGTGAAAGAGTGTATCATATCACGGGTTTGGATGCACCGGCGAAGTTTGCACCAACTCTCGATGTGAGAAAGGGCAATGCACGGTACCGTAGAGGCTAGCAATGATGGAAGGGTGAGAGTGCGTATAATCCATGGACTCAACATTAGTCATAAAGAACTCACATACTTATTGCAAAAGTCTACAAGTCATCAAAAACCCCAGCACTACGCGCATGCTCCTAGGGGGATAGATTGGTAGGAAAAGACCATCGCTCGTCCCCGACCGCCACTCATAAGGAGGACAATCAAATAACACCTTATGTTTCAAATTTGTTACACAACGTTTACCATACGTGCATGCTACGAGATTTGCAAACTTCAACACAAGCATTTCTCAATTTCACAACTACCCAACTAGCATGACTTTGATATTATTACCTCCATATCTCAAAACAATCATCAAGCATCAAACTTCTCTTAGTATTCAAAACACTCATAAGAGAATTTTATTATTAATCTTGTATACCTAGCATATTAGGATTTTAAGAAAATTACCATGCTATTAAGACTCTCAAAATAATCTAAGTGAAGCATGAGAGATCAATAGTTTCTATAAAACAAATCCACCATGCTCTAAAAGATATAAGTGAAGCACTAGAGCAAATGACAAACTACTCCGAAAGATATAGTGAAGATCAATGAGTAGTCGAATAATTATGCAACTATGTGAAGACTCTCTAACATTTAATAATTTCAGATCTTGGTATTCTATTCAAACAGCAAGCAAAGCAAAATAAAATGACATTCTAATAATGGCAAGCATCATGTGAAGAAGCAAAAACTTAGGATCAACCGAAACTAACCGATAATTGTTGAAGAAGAAAGGTGGGATGCCAACCGGGGCATCCCCAAGCTTAGATGCTTGAGACTTCTTGAAATATTATCTTGGGGTGCCTTGGGCATCCCCAGTCTTGAGCTTTTGTGTCTCCTTAATTCCTCTCATATCAAGGTCTCCCTAAATCTCAAAAGCTTCATCCACACAAAACTCAACAAGGACTCGTGAGATAAGTTAGTATAAACCATTGCAAAACCTTATCATACTCTACTGTAGCAAATCACTAAAATTATTATTCAACATTGCATACTAAATGCCTCTGCATATTTAATAGTCCTATCCTCAAATAGAATCATTAAAGAAGCAAACATATGCAAACAATGCAAACATAACAGCAATCTTCCTAAACAGGACAGTCTGTAAAGAATGCAGCAACATCCATACTTCCCTAGCTCAAAAAATTATGAAAGAAAACTCCCACTGTAGTAAATTTATCAGAGCTTAATATGCAAAAGGTTTCAACATTTTATCACATTCTGACTTTTCTAGGGAATTATTGCAACAGCGGTAAACTTTCTGTTTTTAAACAGCAACATGTGGACTTCTAAAATAGGCATAGTAAAGGCTATCAATGCCACTTTTATTGAAATAAAATATGCAAAAAAACTGTTCTAAATAACAGAAAGCAAATTATAACAAAATTAATTGACGCTCCAAGCAAAACACATATCATGTGGTAAATAAAAATATAGCTCCAAGTAAAATTACCGATGAATGAAGACGAAAAAGAGGGGATGCCTTCTGGGGCATCCCCAAGCTTAGGCTCTTGGCTATCCTTGAATATTAACTTGGGGTGCCTTGGGCATCCCCAAGCTTAGGCTCTTGCCACTCCTTATTCCATAGTCCATCGAATCTTTACCCAAAACTTGAAAACTTCACAACACAAAACTTAAAGTAGAAAAGTCGTGAGCTCCGTTAGTATAAGAAAATAAACCACCACTTCAAGGTACTGTAATGAACACATTATTTATTTATATTGGTGTTAAACCTACTGTATTCAAACTTCTCTATGGTTTATAAACTCTTTTACTAGCCATAGATTCATCAAAATAAGTAAACAACACATGAAAAACAGAATCTGTCAAAAACAGAACAGTCTGTAGTAATCTGGATCAAACGTATACTTCTGGAACTCATAAAATTCTCAAATAAATTGCTGGACCTGAGTAATTTATCTATTAATCATATTAAAAAATAATTAACTAAATAGCACTCTCCAAATAAAAATGGCAGCAACTCTCGTGAGCGCTAAAGTTTCTGTTTTTGACAGCATGATCAACAAGACTTTCCCCCAAGTCTTCCCAAAGGTTCTACTTGGCACAAACACTAACTAAAAGCATAAAACCACATATAAACAGAGGCTATATGAATTATTAATTACTAAACAGGAGCAAAAAGCAAGGAACAAATATAAAATTGGGTTGCCTCCCAACAAGCGCTGTCGTTTAACGCCCCTAGCTAGGCATGATCATTTCAATGATGCTCACATAAAAGATAAGAATTGTAACATAAAAAGAGCATCATGAAGAATATTACTAGTATATTTAAGTCTAAAATACTTCCTATGCATAGGGATTTTGTGAGCAAACAACTTGTGGGAACAAGAATCAACTTGCATAGGAAGGTAAAACAAGCATAACTTCAAAATTTTAAGCACGTAGAGGGGAAACTTGATATTATTGCAATTCCTACAAGCATATGTTCCTCCCTCATAATAATTTTCAGTAGCATCATGAATGAATTCAAAAATATAACCATCACCTAAAGCATTCTTTTCATGATCTACAAGCATAGAAATTTTATTACTCTCCACATAAGCAAAATTCTTCTCATTCGGGATAGTGGGAGTATCATAAGAGACTTGGATACTATAAATTGGTTCCACATTAAACGAGTAATGTTCATAGAAGGGGTAACCATAATCATGATAAGTTTTATAAATGTAATCACTACTTTTTATAGAATAAGTATCATCACAATAATCATCATAAGTAGGAGGCATTCTATCATCATTATAAATTTGCATATCAAAACTTGGGAGACTAAAAATATCATCTTCATCAAACATAGCATCCCCAAGCTTGGGCCTTTTCATATCATAAGCATAATCACTCTCATCATCAATAGTATGGATAGCACCAATAGTATAGCAATTATCATATTCTTCCAAGCAAGTGCCGAAAAGATTTTCAAGATTATCAGAAGTATCATTATCTTCCACAATTATATTTTCATGAGGCACAATAATGGGAGCACCATTATTTGGGAGGGGTACCTTTTTACCTCTCTTCCTTTTTCTTTTCTTCTTCTTCACCACATCATGTGTGGGTTCAATCCTCTTTTTGGAGCTCCTTATTAATAAGATTGGTTGAATAGGAGGCTCCTCCTCGTTACCTGATTCATCATAAGAAATAATAGGAGGATATTGGGAAGTCTCTTCCCTTTCATTATTATTCTCTTCATCTTCTATTTGTTTTCTTTTCTCTATGTAGTTGGCAATATAAGGATTTTCAATACAATTCACCACACAATATATATAAATTTCCTCTAGATCAAAATGAAGAACTCTATCAAGATTGAACTTTGGAATACCCTTAGTTATACGTTTCATTTCCTCATACCCCAAAAGAAGACTAAGCTCTTTATGATGCTCAAGGGTAATCAAATTATCACAATTTTTGGATACGATTCGGTCATGAAACAATTTGCATTGGAGATTTAAATGACCATGTTCATAGCAAAGTTCACAAGGGGCGCGAAAAATATTGAATTTTTCAGCACAATCATTAAGACTTTCTTGCAACAATTTAGTTTCTAAGTACTTATGCCTCTTGCAATATCTATCTTCCCTATTTGGTGTGTACTTACAAACCCAATGCACTACACAAAAATTGACATGTTTATGGGAGACATTTTCATCATAACTAGTGCAATCATCATTAGTATCATGGATATTCAAAGAATTCGTACTAACAACATTGCAATCATGCTCATCATTCAAATATTTAGTGCCAAACATTTTATAGATTTCTTCTTCTAGCACTTGAGCACAATTATACTTTCCATCATACTCACGAAAGATATTGATAAGATGAAGCGTATGAGGCAAACTTAATTCCACTTTTTTGTAATTTTCTTTTATAAACTAAACTAGTGATAAAAACAAGAAACTAAAAGACTCAATTGCAAGATCTAAAGATATACCTTCAAGCACTCACCTCCCCGGAAATGGCGCCAGAAAAGAGCTTGATGTCTACTACACAACCTTCTTCTTGTAGAGGTTGTTGGGCCTCCAAGTGCAGAGGTTTATAGGACAATAGCAAATTTCCCTCAAGTGGATGACCTAAGGTTTATCAATCCGTAGGAGGCGTAGGATGAAGACGGTCTCTCTCAAGCAACCCTGCAACCAAATAACAAAGAGTCTCTTGTGTCCCCAACACACCCAATACAATGGTAAATTTTATAGGTGCACTAGTTCGGCGAAGAGAGGGTGATACAAGTGGTATATGGATAGTAGATAAAGGTATTTGTAATCTGAAATTATAAAAACAGCAACGTAACTAATGATAATAGTGAGCGTAAACGGTATTGCAATGCGTTGAAACAAGGCCTAGGGTTCATACTTTCACTAGTGTAAGTCCTCTCAACAATAATAGCATAATTGGATCACATAACTATCCCTCAACATGCAACAAAGAGTCACTCCAAAGTCACTAATAGCGGAGAACGAACGAAGAGATTATGGTAGGGTACGAAACCACCTCAAAGTTATTCTTTCCAATCAATCCGTTGGGCTATTCCTATAAGTGTCACAAACAGCCCTAGAGTTCGTACTAGAATAACACCTTAAGACACAAATCAACCAAAACCCTAATGTCACCTAGATACTCCAATGTCACCTCAAGTATCCGTGGGTATGATTATACGATATGCGTCACACAATCTCAGATTCATCTATTCAACCAACACAAAGGACCTCAAAGAGTGCCCCAAAGTTTCTACCGGAGAATCATGACGAAAACATGTGCCAAACCCTATGCATAGGTTCATGGGCGGAACCCGCAAGTTGATCACCAAAACATACATCAAGTGAATCACGTGGTATCCCATTGTCACCACAGATACGCACGGCAAGACATACATCAAGTGTACACAAATCTTTAAAGACTCAATCCGATAAGATAACTTCAAAGGGGAAACTCAATTCATTACAAGAGAGAAGAGGGGGAGGAGAAACATAAGATCCAACTATAATAGCAAAGCTCGCGATACATCAAGATCGTATCACCTCAAGAACACGAGAGAGAGAGAGAGAGAGATCAAACACATAGCTACTGGTACATAACCTCAGCCCCGAGGGAGAACTACTCCCTCCTCGTCATGGAGAGCACCGGGATGATGAAGATGGCCACCGGAGAGGGATTGCCCCCTCCGGCAGGGTGCCGGAACGGGTCTAGATTGGCTTTCGGTGGCTACGGAGGCTTCTGGCGGCAGAACTCCCGATCTATTTGTGCTCCCTGATGTTTTTCGGGTATATGGAGATATATAGGCGGAAGAAGTACGTCAGGGGGACCACGAGGGGCCCACGATGGTGGAGGCTGCGCCCCCTGCCTCGTGAACTCCTCGCAGATCCCCCCTCGTGCACTCCAAGTCTTCTGGGCTTCTTTCCTTCCAAAAATGAGTTCCGTGAAGTTTCAAGTCAATTGGACTCCGTTTGATTTTCCTTTTCTTTGAAACCCTAAAACAGGGTAAAAACAGAAACTGGCACTGGGCTCTGGGTTAATTGGTTAGTCCCAAAAAATGATATAAAAGTGTATAATAAAGCCCATAAACATTCAAAACAGTAGATAATATAGCATGGAGCAATCAAAAATTATAGATACGTTGGAGACGTATCAGGAGTTCTTAAGTAATATGATTAATTGAACTTAATTTATCATGAACTTAGTCCTGATAGTTTTTGCATATCTATGTTGTAGATCAATGGCCCGTGCTACCGTTCCCTTGAATTTTAATGCATTCCTCGAGAAAGCTAAGTTGAAAGATGATGGTAGCAACTAGACAGACTGGGTCCGTAACTTGAGGATTATCCTCATTGCCGCACAGACGAATTATGTCCTTAATGCACCGCTAGGTGACAAGCCCCCTCCTGCTGATGTTAACGCTTTGAACGTCTGGCAGACGTGGCCTGATGACTACTCTATAGTTTAGTGTGCCATGCTCTACGTCTTAGAATCGGGACTTCAAAGTCATTTTGAACGTAATGGACCATATGAGATGTTCCAGTAGTTGAAGTTAATATTTCAAGCAAATGCCCGAGTTGAGAGATATGAAGTCTCCAACAAGTTCTATATATGCAAGATGGAGGAGAACAATTCTGTTAGTGAACACATACTCAGAATGTCTGGGTATCATAACCACTTGACTCGGTTGGGAGTGAATCTTCTGGATGCTAGTGTTATTGGCAGAGTTCTTCAATCACTGCCACCAAGCTACAAAGGCTTCATGATGAACTACAATATGAAAGGGATGGATAAGACAATTCCCGAGCTCTTCGCTATGCTCAAAGCTGCGGAGGTAGAAATCAAGAAAGAGCATCAAGTGTTGATGGTTAACAAGACCACTAGTTTCAAGAAAAAGGGCAAGGGAAAGAAGGGGAACTTCAAGAAGGATGGAAAGCAAGTTGTCACTCCCGGGAAGAAGCCCAAGTCTGGACCCAAGCCTGAAACTGAGTGCTTCTACTGCAAAGGGACTGGTCACTAGAAGTGGAACTGCCCCAAGTAAATGGCGGATAAGAAGGATGGCAAAGTGAACAAAGGTATATTTGATATACATATTATTGATGTGTACCTTACTAATGCTCGTAGTAGCGCTTGGGTATTTGTCGGGAGTGTCGTGCGACATATGCAAAAGGATGGCTTATCATGGAGGGGGCTAATAACACGTCGTCGGTGCCAGGAAACGGGGTGAGGCGAAGACATGCACGCCGGTGAATCTTACCCAGGTTCGGGGCTCTCCTAGGAGATAACACCCCTAGTCCTGCTCTGCGGGGTCTTCGCATGATCACTCACTCAACAAGGGTGGCTACAAGGTGCTCCTTGAGCTGTTTTTCTAGAGGATGAAGAAGAACAAGGCTAGCCCTAACTCCCTCTCTATGTGTGTGTTTCTCTAAGAATCTGAACCCTTTGCATGGGTGCCCTGGGGGGTTTGTATAGGCCTACCCCCCAGGGGTACAATGGTAATCTGGCCGGGTGTAGGCCCAGGCCGTCAGTGTCTCTTGTGGCCGGCTTCTCCACTGGCGGCTAGGGCCCGCCGACTGGTGGGCCCCGTCGTCTGTCTTGTACTTGGCCAACAGGCCACGCCCACCGCTTGCGGGCCTTGCTGGTGGCTCATCACTGTAGCCATGCTTCTAATGACGCTTGCTTTGTCAGGGGAGGCGTGGCTACAGTCCCGCCGCCTGGTGGTCGTTTACTGTAGCCATTCCCTATTTCTCCCGGCTGATGGTGCACAAACTCTTAAAAGGGGGAGGGCCACCTGCTGGGAGCCGGCCTCCCCCCAAGCCGACTGGCCAAGCTTGCCGTCTTCTGGTTTTCCACAAGACGGTAGGGCCCGCCGCCTACGAGCCGTACCGACAGCCCGTCGTGGGAGCTGGGCCCCTTCTGTCTTTGGTGATGTCATGGGCGGAGGGGCTACAGTGTCGCGCCGTGCGGGAGATCACCAGCCGGTACGACGTACTATAGCCATGACCCGCCCTGGGTGGCAGGCTTCTCTGTAGCCACGCCTCGTCTCTCGCATTCATGGTGGCTCAGACTTTGAGGGTGTTTGGGGCCGCCTGCTAGGAGCCGGCCCCTCTCGCAGCCAGCCACTTGGACCAGCCAGCCACAAGAAGGCGGCGACCAATCTTTGAGGCTTGAGGGGCGCAGTCGGCCCGATGTCTTGAAATGTCATGGGGCCGGATGAGGCTACCCATGGCCAATAACTCCGATAGTAGTCCCCGAAGCTGGCGGGTCGCCACAGCTGATGAGGGGGAGGTGCCCTGGTAGCTTCCTACTCCGTGAAGTTTTGGTTGCTTGCTCGATCCGTCTTCTAGAGCGCCGGCTGTCAGGAGCCAGCCCGGACCTAACGGGCCGACTGGTGGAATTCGAATAGTCGTGGTGGGAAGCACGCGGCGCGCTAGCTAGGTGCACAGGCTAGCCGCCCGCCGCATGCGCGCCACACGGCGATACTGGCCGGGCTGGCGTGCCAGCCCACGCTTGATGGGACGCATGAGAAGGCCGAGCCCGCCACTACCAGGCCTCGACACGCGCGCGGATCTGCTGCGGCCGAGGCGGGCGGTTGGGATCTCGCGCGCTTTTACCACGCGCTATTACGACGCGGTAAGTGCAGGGGTCATGGGCGCAGTAAATCCCACAATCCCATGCCCCGTCCCCTCGGCTTCGTAGCCAGAGGTCTATAAGTAGGGGAATAGGGGAGGGGCAGAGGCACGCGCGACCTCCCCTCACTCTTTCTTCATCTCCATTGCTGCTGCACTCCACACTCGCCGCGGTGTTGCCGCGGCTCACCGTCGTCGTCGAGCTTCTTCTCCACCGACCCCCTTTCTTCTTCTCCGCCGCGAGCCCGCGCGCTCACCGCTGTCCTTTGCCCACGCCGAGCTCAAGCCGCCATGGAATGCTCCGGCGATTCGGACGGCTCCAACGTCCACAACGACCACCTCATCTTCCTCCGCGACACACGGTGCCTGCCCGGCACGGACCGTGTCAGTGTGCGCCCGCCGCCCGCCAAGGAGATCTCGCCGGCGCCGGAGGAAGGCGAGCACGTCATCTTCCGCTCGCACTTCCTTCGCGGCTTTGGCCTGCCGGCGAGCGACTTTATGCGCACCTTCCTAGCCTTCTACTAACTCCAGCCACACCACCTCACACCAAACATGGTGGTGCTGCTGTCGGCCTTCGTCACCCTATGCGAAGGGTATCTCGGTGTCCTCCCCACCATTGAGCTCTGGGGAGCCTTCTTCTACAGCAAGCTTAGCACTATCGTCAGGGAGGAGGCGCCGCAGTGTGGAGCGTACATTGCGGTGCGGTGTCCGGGTTCTGGAAATGCCTTCCCCGCCATCAAGTTGATCCAGTCGGTGAAGCTGTGGCAGAAGTCGTATTTCTACGTGAAGAACGTTGACCCGGCGCGCGACTTCATCAACTTGCCGCCTTACGTTGCAGGCCCGCCTGTCGTGCCCTGCGTCAACTGGGGCTTCAAGCCGAAGCGGCTGTCGGAAGACGTCTCCGCCGCCATCGCCCGCCTCAAGGTGATGACGGAGGCAGAGGGCCTCAAGGCGTCCGACTTGATGGTCGCCTTTGTGGTGCGCCTGGTCCTGCCGCTCCAACGTCGGCCGCATATGATGAGCCAGATGAGCGGGCACCGCTATCCGTGCCGGACGTGCACCAAGGAGATGCCGACTGCAGAGGTGGCTCTATTGGTGAATAAGATCGTGGACCTCAAGGTTGACGAGGGGAGGTGGCGATTTGGCAAGGGGCCATACTCTCGCGCCAACCCCCCGCCTATGGTAAGATCTCGATTCTTCTTTCTTCTTTCTGTCAGGCTCTGGTTTGCCGACTGACCGGGCCGACTGTGATGCAGATCCTCCCCTCCCAGCCGGAGGCCGACATCGTCTACCAGCCGGACCGGGACGTCAGCGATGTGGTGGACCCCGACTTGGGGGCGGCCGCCCTGGAAGACGACGCCACAGGTGGTGGAGGAGCAGGCGGCTCCGGAGGAAGAGGAGGCGTGGGGGACTGGCCGGATGACGATGAGGAGGAGGACGAGGCAGAAGACGAGGAGGACGAGGAGGAGGAGGCAGAGGTGCCTCGCCATTCGCCGCCTTCCCACAAGGCGGGGCCAAGTTCTTCAGCCGCTCCTCCAGCACCAAGCGGCGGGCCTGAACGCCAAGGAACGCTGCTTTTCGGCAGCCGCCCCAAGAAGCCCAGGCACTCGGCCGTCGCAGCCAAGGACATGGTCGCCGCGACCAAGCGGCACGAGGACGCCGCGAAAGCGGCCAGGTTCCAGAAGGCCCCCAAGCAGCCTCCAATGGTGTCGGTGTAAGTCCTTAACCTTTTCTTGTGTCTTCTTTGATTCTTTACTTTGTCGATTTCTTCGGAATCTCTCTTTTTTATTTTTTTATTCGGAGCAGGGCTCCGCTCTCTCTTGAGCGGTTGACCTCAGCCTCCATTGTCAGGATGGCGGAGGTCTCCTCCAACACCCACCGTATAGACCCGGCCGCCGACCTCCGGGAGGCACGGAAACAAAACGCACGGGAGGTGCGGGAGGAGAAGGAAGCCGCCGCCAAGAAGGCGGAGGCTGACAAGCCGGCCGCCGCCAGGGTGGCGCAGGCGGACGCAGACGCGGTGGCTAAGGCCCAAGCCGATGCTGCAGCGGAGAAGAGGGCGGTGGATGCCGCGCGTCGCCAGGCCCCCCAACTCATCATCCCCCTATGCTCCACGCCACCAGCATCAGAGATCACGGCGCTGGAAGGAGGAGCCGGCGGTGACCAGCCGGTCCGTAGGCGAGTTGGTGGTGGGGTCGGCTCCTGCGGCGCGCACTCCAGTGCGCCGCCGCGTAGAGAAAGCGACATCGGCACCGAGGCCGATGGAGATTGGGAGCGCCAGCTTGTCAGCACCCGAGGCCAAAGCCACCAGCGCCGCGCCGACAGAGTAGGTGCGCGGAGGCGGGACGAGCGCCTTGATCAGGGCGGCACAGGACGTCCAGGCCGACTTCAGGGCCGAAGCCGCCGCCCTCTCACAATGCATGAAAGCATTCGTGAAGACGCGGGCCGCCATTCGGGTACGCGATTTGCTTTCTATTTTTGATTTTTGTAGTCTTCGGTGGGGGCGCCCCAGCGCACCCACTTGGTGTAGTCCCCGAGTTCTGGGCCGGCTGCTGAGCAGGCGCCCTGGAACTTCATAGTGGGTTCTTAGCTTCTGACTGACTCCCCCTTCGTTGCCTTGTTGCAGGACTATCACAACATCCGCGTGGCCAGCTTCAATGCTCATGTCCGAGAGCTGGACCAACAGACCGCCGACTTGGCGGAAAGCCGGAGTAAGCACTATCTTCTTCTCTCTACGGGGCACATCAGCGCACCCGTGGGCTGTAGTCCCCGAGATGCGGGTCGACTGCTGAGCAGTCGGGTCGGATCTTCCCGGCAACTGCTCTTTCTTCTTTTCTTGATTGTTGATATTTTTCTTCTCTTGCTTTTTCAGAGACCAACGCCGCCTTGCAGCAGCAACTGGGCGAAGCCAACACCGCACGGCGCGCCAAGGAGGACGAATGCAACAGGGCGGCCCAGGAGCACGACCGCTTGATCAAGCAGCTGGCGGACGAGGCGACACTTCACAAGATGGCCCTGAAGCAGGTGGAGGACAACAAGGTCCGTCTCCTGGCCGAGTTTGAGACCGAGCGGTCGGGTTAGGCTGAGAAGGAGGCGGCACTGACTGCCGGTTATGGCCAGATTGAAGACATAGTCGACGGTGAGCTTTCTTCTCTTCTTTCGACTGTTGGTGGTTTAAGCGAGCTGGCCTCTTGCTTCTAACTTCTGACTTGTTGTTTTTTCTTGTGCAAACTTCTTCCCCAGCCATTCCTTCACTGCCAACGAGGCCATTGAGGCTTGCCGCGAGGATCGACGGGCGCGTGGCACGGAGATCGCCGTCGATGCCCCTTGGACCCTTGCCGAGAAGCTTCTTAGCATTCAGACCTGCCTCCAGCCGGCCCACCGGATGCTTCACCGGCTGCAACACGCTGGGGCCCAGGCGGTCGCCGCCCTCTGGCCAGACAGGCAAGCCCCACGCACCCCCAGTCGGACTGCCGACTGGCTGGAAGTGGCCGTCGGCCGTCTTGAAGCATGGAAGGGCTCCGCGGCCCGAGCAGGAGCACGGCGAGCCTTGGAGTTCACCAAGGCATGGTATCTTGGGCTTGATCTAGCCCAGTTGGCCATGTTTCGGCTGGAAGCCGGCGCCGAGCTGGCGGCGGTGGAGCATGATCTCTCAATACGCGTGTGGCGATCGCCGAGTACACCAATACTAGCGACTTCGTCCCTAATCTGAACGAGAATGGCACCGAAGCGCTGCTAGAGTGGATCGGTCTGAACCCGGCTGATAGCGAAAACTCGGTAGAGGAGATCGCCTCTAGCGACGAGGGGGAAGACGAGGAGGACGAGGAAGATGAAGACGATGTGCCGGAGGTCGGAGCGGACGGCCAGCCTCGAGTCGATAGCGCCTTCAACATCGAACCTCATGCAAGCACGTCGACTCTACTGAAGGTGACCACCCCGAGGCTCACCAGCTGGCGCCGCCAACCTGCCAGACTCGCCTGCTGCTCCTTTGGCCTAGGCTGCCAATTTATCTTAGCCTCTCCAGCTTAGTAGTCTTTTGCACAAACTTTGTTAAATTTGCACAATTCCACCCGCGGGGTGTATTCAAACTATGCTGAATGTTGGCCGGAGGCCTTTTGATATGTAAATTATTTTCCACACAAGCTGTGCTTTGGCCGAGTTCCAACTTTCTTGCTTTTTTATTCCATGGTTTTTTTTTCCTTTGCCGTCCTCCCTAGGTGCCTACTTGCCAGCCGGACAGCCGCTCTGTGGACTTCCGCATGGTCAAGTATTTTCCCTTTGTGGGAGGACAAGTACTTTAACCGATTGGAACGTTGCAAGCTAAGTAATAAGCCAGCCGGTCGGCTGCTTAGCAGCCGGTCGGCGAGGCGAAGGACCGGCTTGTCCTATGTCAATGTTCTTTGTCCTTAGCCATTTTTCATGTGAGCACCATTTCTTGCATTTACCTCTTGCTAAGCAAACAGTCGCTCTGCGAGTTGTGCCTTAAGGCAAGAGGGGGCATGGGTGCTGACACACTACTTGCCGACTGCAGGGAGCACCGACATAGTACAAGGCGGCAAGCCCCCGGCCTGACTGGTCGGACCCGGTTTTAGGCGGAGAAATGAAATAACACATTTATGGGCAAAATACTTATCATATGGATAAAAGATGGGTAGTCCCCAAGTGCTCCTCGAGGGACACGTAGTCTTCATACCTAATACAAAAGGTAGCGTGACATACTGCATCAACTGTAAAATCTTCAAAGGAGATTGGCATTCCATGGTCGCTCTGTTTCTTTGCCGGAGTCGTCCCTTTTGCGCGCCCTCGGATTCTAAGCATTGATCAGGTAGTAGGAGTCATTGCCTAATGCTTTGCTGATGATGAAAGGGCCTTCCCAAGGAGCTGAAAGCTTGTGCTGGCCGGCTGTTCGTTGGATCAGCCGGAGGACAAGGTCTCCCTCTTGGAAAGATCTTGGCTTGACCTTCCGGCTGTGGTAGCGACATAGACCCTGCTGGTAGATGGCGGATCAGCTAAGTGCCAACAGCCGGCCCTCTTCTAGCAGGTCGACGCCGTCTTCTCGTGCTTCCTTTGCCTCCACCTTGGTGTACATGGTGACGCGAGGTGAGTCGAACTCGATGTCGGTTGGGATGGCCGCCTCGGCACCATACACGAGGAAGAAGGGGGTGAAGCCGGTTGACTTGTTCGGAGTGGTGCGCGGACTCCAGAGGACGGCCGGCAGCTCGTCGATCCAGCAGCCGGCCGAATGCTCCAAAGGCTCGACCAGTCGGGGCTTGATTCCGGACAAGATGAAGCTGTTTGCTCGCTCGACTTGGCCGTTTAACGGTGGGTGGGCAACAGATGCTAAGTCCAGTCGAATGCCTTGTGTCGCACAGAAACGAGCCAAAGCTCCCTTGGCAAAATTTGTCTCGTTGCCGGTGATGATGCTGTGAGGTACGCCGTACCGAGTGGTGATGTCTGCAATGAGAGTCACAGCAGTCGGACCATTCAACTTCTTGATTGGCTTTGCTTCTATCCACTTGGTGAATTCATCCATGGCAACGAGCAGATGAGTCATGCCGCCGCGTGCTGTCCTGAATGGTCCCACCATGTCCAGTCCCCAGACGGCAAAAGGCCATGTAAGGGGAATGGTCTTTAGTGAAGAAGCCGGCAAATGCTTCTTAGAACTGAACTTCTGGCATCCCTTGCATCTCTTGACCAAGTCTTTTGCATCTTCTAGGGCAGTCGGCCAAAAGAAACCATGGCGAAAGGCTTTGGCCACAAGTGATCTTGAGGCCGCATGGTGGCCACACTCGCCTTGGTGGATATCCTTGAGGATTGCTTAGCCTTCTTCTGGCTGTACGCAGCGCTGGTATACACTAGTAACGCTGCGCCTTACGAGTTCCCTGTTGATGATGGTGTATGCTGCTGCCCGACGTTGCACCTGTTGGGCCAAGATCTCATCATTTGGCAGCTCCTTGTTCACCAGAAAGTTGAGGATGGGCTGACCCCATGATGGTGCTAAGACTTCCTCTACTGTGAATACCGCCACTTGCACTGGGGTGGCTGGGTTGGGAGGTGGCGGGCGGGAGTCGGCCGCCACTTGTTGTGTTGTTGCAGTCCCCGTGCCGACTGCTGAAGTCCCCGGGCCGACTGCCGAAGTCCCCGGGCTGGGTGCGACTACTGCAGTCCTCCGGCAGGGTGCGACTGCTGCAGTCCCCGGGCCCTGCCGAAGTCCCCAGGCCGACTGCTGAAATTTTGGAGCCGGATCCGACTGTTTCAGGAGTAGCCGGCACGAAGATAGAATCTGATTTTGGGGAAGGCTTGATGGACGGCTTGAGGAGTCGCTGGAGGGATACGCCGGCTGGTATGGCTTGCCAGGTGGAGCCAATCCATGCCAGAGCATCTGCTTGCTCGTTATCGCTTCGTGGTACATGGAGGAAATCGCACCCTTGAAAATATCTGCTGAGTTGTTGGACGAGGAAGCGGTATCTTGCCATGTTTGCATCCTTGGTGTTCCAGTCGCCAGATGACTGCTGGACCACCAAATCGAAGTCACCGTAACAGAGGATCCGGCGAATGCCGAGCTCTTTGGCAAGTCGGAGTCCGTGTATTAGTGCCTCATACTCGGCCACATTGTTGGAGGCGGCAAAATGGATTTGCAATGTGTATCTGAGCTTGTCGCCTTTGGGAGAGGTGAGGATGATGCCGGCTCCCAAACCGGTGCGCATCTTCGGACCGTCAAAGTGCATCCGCCAATGGGTGGAGTCCGGTGCTGGCAGCAGGTACTGGGTCTCAGCCCAGTCGACAAGGAAGTCGGCCAGTACTTGGGACTTGATGGTGGTGCGAGGCTGGTAGAAGATGGTGTAGGGGGGCAACTCTATGGCCCATTTTGCCACTTGTCCTGAAACATCTCGGCTGCCTATGATCTCGGCAAGCGAAGCAGTGCAGACAACTGTGACAGGGTGCTCTTGAAAATATGGCTTCAATTTTTTGGCGGTAAAGTGTATGTCATAGCACATCTTCTGGTAGTGGGGGTAGTTCTGCTTGGAAGCCGACAGTACTTCACTTAAATAATATACCGGTCTCTAGACCAACAGAACCTTGCCATCTTCCTTGCGTTCGACCACCATGACCGTGCTGACCACCCGACTGGTGGCGGCGATGTAGAGGAGCATGGGCTCCTTATCAGTCGGCGCGGCCAGGACAGGTGGCGTGGTCAACATCTTCTTGAGCTCGAGAAAAGCCTCATCCGCCTTGTCATTCCACTCGAAATGAGTGGTTTTCTTCAAGAGCTGGTACAGGGGAAGGGCCTTCTCACCCAGCCGACTGATGAAACGGCTGATGGATGCTAGGCAGCTGGTGAATTTTTGGACATCTCACAGTCGGGTGGGTACTTCCATCCTCTCGATGGCTTTGATCTTGGTTGGGTTGCACTCAACGCTGCGTTCTGAGACCAGGAAGCCAAGGAGCTGGCCGGCTGGTACTCCGAACACGCATTTCTCTGGGTTGAGCTTGATCTGAAACCAGCGCAAATTTTCAAAGGTCTCCTTGGGATCTTCCAATAGGGTACCGCGCTTCTCCATCTTCACCACAATGTCGTCCACATAGACGTGGGCGTTTCTGCCGAGTTGCTTGAGGAGGCACTTCTGCATGCAACGCTGAAAGGTGGCACCGGCATTCCTCAAGATGAACATCATCATTAGGTAACCGAATTCTCTTAATGGTGTGATCAAGGCGGTCTTCAGGCGGTCTGTCGGGTTCGTCTTGATTTGATGATAACCTGAGTAGGCATCCAAGAAGCTCAATAGCTCGCATCCGGCTGTGGAGTCTATCACTTGATCAATCAGTGGCAAGGCAAACGGATCCTTGGGGCGGGCTTTGTTGAGACTGGTGTAATCGATACACATACGCCACTTGTTATTCTTCTTCAGCACAAGGACTGGGTTGGCAAGCCATTCTGGGAAGAAGACTTCCATGATGAAGCCGGCTGCCAACAGGTGGGCGATCTCTTCTCCAACAATTCTCCTCTTCTCTTCTGACAGTCGGCGGAGGGGCTGTCTGACTGGTTTGGCATCTGCTCTTACATGTAGCTTGTGCTCGGCGAAATCTGTCGGAACACCTGGCATGTCTTTAGGGGACCATGCAAAGATGTCTTGATTCTCACGGAGGAAGTCGACGAGCTCGCTTTCCTATTTGCTATCAAGGTTTGCACCTATGACAGCGTACCTCTCTAGGTGCTCAGGGTCCAATGGGATATTCTTTGTTTCTTTGGCCGCCTTGAAGGAGCCCTGGGTCTCCGATTCTTGGGCTTCTGGGGACATGTCCGGCTACTTGCCGGCCATGGCCACCACCTGGTCCAGGAGCTTTTCTCGGCCACAATCACGAGGGACTCGACCAGTCGGCTGCTAGCTATAGCGCAGGTGGCTGACTTCTCGTAGTCACCACTGATTGTGATAATGCCCTTAGTTCCTGGCATTTTAATCTTGAGGTAGGCATAATATGGCACCGCCATGAATTTGGCTAGAGCCGGTCGGCCTAGGAGCACATGGTACGGGCTCTCTAGATCAACCACCTCGAACCAAATGGCTTCACGGTGGAAATGATCTTTGTCTCCGAAGAGTACATCTATCTTGATCTTGCCGATTGGAGAGCAGGACAAGTCGAGCACAATGCCATGAAACACAGTCCGACTGGGCAGCAGCTGCTTCTCTTTGATCTTCAACTTCTCCATGGTATCCCAGTAAAGGATGTTGATACTGCTGCTGCCATCTATCAGGATTCGGGAGAAACGAGCAGCTCGCCTCTCTGCTGCAAGGGTGGCATCCAAAACTAGGGCATAGGAACCCAGGGAGGGCATTACTTCTGGGTGGTCGGCCCGGCTCCAGCTGATGGGCTTTTCAGACCAATGCATGAACTCTGGAGTAGTGGAAGCAACCGCATTTACTTTGCGGTGTTGTTGGCGCTAGTTGTGCTTATCGTTGGCCATACTGGTGAAGACGACATAAGCGCCATGCTCTTCAGGGTAATCATCTCAGACTTTGTCGACTGCTGGATGGGCGGCCGGCTGCTGAGGAGGCGGAGCCGGCGGGCCAGCAGGCGGAGGGGGCAGTCCTTCTCCCTTGGCGATGCGGACAAGCCAGTGACACTTCCGAGTCGTATGATTGGATGGCTTCGCGCCGCTGTGGAACTTGCAGGGGGCATAGAGGGTCTGCTCGAAGGAGAAGGCGGGCAACCAAGTCAACTTGCCGCCTTTCTGACGCTTGGGGGGTGGCTGCCCTTCGGGTTGTTGATCTTCGACAGTTGCCACCTGTCGGCTGGTGGAAGCCGGCTGGGGGGCTTTGTGCTTGTTGTCGTTCGGCTGCTGGCGCCGACTGTTGTCTCTAGCCGGTGTTCGAGGAGCCGGGGGGAGCACATTCCCAAAAGTGTCCACCCAGAGCTTCGACTTCATGGAGGAATCGGTCGTGGCGTATTTATCTGCTATGACCATCAACTCATCGAGGGTCGCCGGCTCGTCGCAGAGAAGCTGATGCTTGAGTAAGGTGCCTTCTCGGCACCCGGCGGTGAAGTACTCGATAGCTTGGACCTCGTGCACCCCTTCGCAGGAGTTGTGCAGTTCTGCCCACCGCGTCAGGTAATCGCGGGTGGACTCATTGGGGCCTTGGACACACAACGAGAGTTGGCGAGGCTTGGGAGGCCGCTTCTAGGTGCAGGTGAAGTTCCGGATAAACTATTCAGTGAAGTCTACCCAGCTGTTGATGCTGTATGGCTTGAGGTTGTTTAGACGTGTTCGGGCTGTGCCCTGGAGCATGAGCAGGACGTACTTCACGGCAACGCGCTTGTTGCCGTTTGCTATGCTGACTGCCGTGGAATAATCCACCAGCCAGTCTTCCAGCTTCATGGAGCCATTGTACTTGGGCATGTCCCTCGGGAGTGAGAACCCCTTGGGAAAAGGCTTGTCACGGATGCGGAGGCCAAAACAAGGCGGACCCATCGCGTCTTCTTCTTATAGCGCCAGGGATCAAGCTAGCCGGTTGATCCGGTGGCGGGCGTCGTTCTCGCCGACTCCTTCTCGGCGGCCTAGCCGGTCACCAAGAGTCGGATGATCAATAAGTGGCGGGGAGGCGTGCCTCTCCCTTCGAGGAGGTGGTGGCAATGCATCATCGTCCCGGCGTTCGACTGCTCGAGGGTGGCCATCTTGGTCGCGCTCGATGGTGATGTGAGTCCGGCTGCGACTGGCAGCCGACTCCTTGTCCCGTCTATCGCGAGCGCTGCCAGTCGGCGTCCGGGAGGTCGCGCCATGCTCTTGGCGAGGGGGTGGGTTCTCAACCCGTTGCTGAAGCTCTTCAGCGCGACAGCCGGCTTCTTGCTGGGCAGCAGCCGCATCAATAAGCTGCTGCATGCGCTCCGCCATATAGCGACACTCGTCGCCCTCCAGACATGTAACACCCTCGATGCGACTATATCTCCCACGTGTCGAGGCACGACTTAGAGGCATAATCGCATTGAAGGCATATGTCGCAAGTTAGGCAATCTTCACAGCATCCCATGTAATATAAATCATAAAGGGGAGATAACATAGTTGGCTTACACTCGCCACGTCAATCAAGTACATAAATAACATTACATCATCCAAACACTCATGGCCCGACTACGGCGCAAAATAAAAGATAACCCAACATGCGACACGGTCCCGATCACCCCCAACTGGGCACCACTACTGATCATCCGGAAAGGAAACATAGTAACGTTGAGAGTCTTCGTCGAACTCCCACTTGAGCTTAAGCGCGTCACCTGGAGTGGAATCATCAGGCCCTGCATCTGGTGTAATAGTAATCTGTGAGCCACAGGGACTCAGCAATCTCGCACCCTCGCGATCAAGACTATTTAAGCTTATAGGTAAGGCAAGGTAAATATAGGTAGAGCTGCAGCAAGCGACTAGCAAATATGGTGGCTAACTTATTCGCAAAAGAGAGCGAGAAGAGGAGGCAAAGCGCGAGCGAGAAACTAGAGAACAACCTGCGCAAACATTACTCCAACACCGTGTCCACTTCCCGGACTCTGCCGAGAAGAGGCCATCACGGTAACACACTTAGTTGATTCATTTTAATTAAGTTAAGGTTCAAGTTATCTACAACTGGACATTAACAAATTCCCATCTGCCCATAACCGCGGGCACGGCTTTCAAAAGTTCAAATCCCTGCTGGGGAGTCCCAACTTAGCCCATGACAAGCTCTCACGGTCAACGAAGGAATATACCTCCTCCCAAGACGTTCCGATCAGACTCGGTATCTCGGTTCTTCAAGAAATTTTAACAGGTTAAAACAAGACCAGCAACACCGCCCGAATGTGTTGACAAATCCCGATAGGAGCTGCACATATCTCGTTCTCAGGGCACACTCAGATGAGACATCCTACAAGTAAAACCAACCCTCAAGTTGCCCCGAGGTGGCCCCGCAGTCTACTCGGTCGGACCAACACTCAGAGGAGCACTGGCCCGGGGGGGTTAAAATAAGATGACCCTCGGGCTCCGGAAACCCAAGGAAAAAAGAGGCTAGGTGGCAAATGGTAAAACCAAGGTTGGGCATTGCTGGAAAAGCTTTAATCAAGGCGAACTATCAAGGGGTTCCCATTATAACCCAACCGCGTAAGGAACGCAAAAATCCGGGAACATAACACCGATATGACGGAAACTAGGGCGGCAAGAGTGGAACAAAACACTAGGCGAGAGGCCGAGCCTTCCACCCTTTACCAAGTATATAGATGCATTAAGATAACATAGCAATATAATGATATCCCAACAAGTAAATAAATGTTCCAACAAGGAACGGCCTCCAATCTTCACCTGCAACTAACAACGCTATAAGAGGGGCTGAGCAAAGCGGTAACATAGCCAATCAACGGTTTGCTGGGACATGGTGGGTTAGAGGTTTGACATGGCAATTTGGGAGGCTTGAAAGCAAGTGGTAGGCATCGTAGCATTGGCATAGCAAAAGAGCGAACAATCTAGTATAGCAAAGATAGTAGTGATTTCGAGGGTATGATCATCTTGCCTGCACAGTTGTCAGAGTTGACTGGATCCTCGAAAGCAAACTCAACGGGCTCCTCATTAGCAAACTCGTCTCCCGTCTTACCCAAACAAGACAAATAAGCAACAAGGACACAATCAACCATGTGCAAGGATCAAACAATATGATGCAAGGATGGTATGCTATGCAGGATGCGATGCGGGATGCATATGCAATATTTGACAAGGAATGCATGAACCTGGCCTCAACTTGGGAATCCAAGTGTGCCACTGGAAAGATGAGATGAAATCGCTTGAAAACGATATAAAGAACACCGGAATCGGAGTTACGGTTTGGAAATGGCAAGTGATTCAAATATGACACCAGTCTGCGATTTACAGCAAGTAGCCATCTAAATGCAATGAGATGAACATGCTGCAGCACCCAAAAATGACAACAAAATACATGGCAGGGATGCATACAAGATACTTAACAAAAGTCTAGCACTGAGCTACGGCCAATTTATCCATTAACAGGTTCAAACAAGCATGGCAAAAATGCATATGGAAAACAGATCTCAGACTTGGTGAAATTAACACTTGTCTGGAATTTCAGATCAGGTAGCACTCTTCGGAGCAACACAAATATATGCTACATGGCCTGAACATGGCAAAGTAAAGCATGGAATGGAGCTACTCAAAGAGCTTAACAAAAGTCCCTTAGTGACCTTGAGCCAAAAGGGATCAGAAAATACAATTGCAAGCATGTGAACATGGCAAAAACATAATCAGTTTTCAGACTTAGTGAAAACTGGCACATGCTGAAACATAACTCAAGTAGGCATGTTTACGAGCTCGATGCACTCAATACGGAGCAAGTCATGATAAGCTAAGCATACACCTATCAAGAACACACAAAATGCAAGCTAGACATGGCAAGAACAATAACATAGCATGCACGGATCAACTACAACATCATCGGCAAAATTGCAAACAAGTTGACAATCTGCCCAGATTCACGAAGTAGCAAAAGTAGAGCTCGATTGACTCAAGCTAGGGTGCTCCAAAATTGCAAACAAAGACATGGATGGATAGGGCACTACAATATTAACAAAACATCCTTACTGATCATCCTCACAAGTGGCACGGATCACTAGGAAACAACATGAACATATGGCCATATGAGATAAACGGGTCAAGGACTTGGTGGAAATGCTAAGTCCCTGAAAATAGAATTAACAAGTGCACCACTTTGCAAGCTCGTGCTAGTCACCACACACATCACAAAAATACATGGGTTGCACCTCTGGAAAGATGACAAAACCCTTAACAAAACATATGTAGAGCTCATGGGCATAGCATGCACACAATAATCATGGAAAAAATGACAAAAAGCTAAATGGAGCAGCAGATCTGACAATTATCTCAAGTAGCCCTCTTCTAACAGCATTTCGGGCATCAAGATGAACTCAAATGAAAATGATGCAATGGAATGAAATGATGTACTCTCTGAGATGAACATTTTGATATGCTATATGCCCATATCGGAGCTACGGATGCAAAGATATAGCATGATGAAGAAGGGCACATGGATTAGGGACTTAGGGAAAAAAACAAGGTCAACCCTAATATTTCCAGATCTGGATCGGGGGCACGCAATTCGAGGTCGGCCGGAGTGTGCTGGCCGGAGTTGAAGGCGGGGACGGCGTCGAGGGAGGGGAGGAGGAGGCCGGCGCCGTGCGGCGGCGCGGTGGCGGCGACGTCCGGCCGCGGTGGCGGCGACGTCGGGCGGCGGGGCGGCGCGGGGCGCGGGCTTGCGCGGCGGGGCGGCGGGGCGGAGATGGCGGGCGGCGGCGCCGTACTTGGAGGAGCCGGCCGGCTCGGGTGATGAGGGAGACGGGCGGCGCTGCGCTCCGGGCCGGGGAGGGCCTCCCGCGGGCCGCGGAGGGCTTCGGCGGCGCCGGTGGAGAGAGAGGGAGGCAGCGTATGGGAGGCTGCCACGTGGCGGCGGACATGGCGGTAGACACGTCCGTCGGTGGAGGGGAAACGTCCGGCGGCGCGAGGGGAAGGTTAGGGTAGGGTTTGATCCGGAAATTTCGGGGAAGATGCTATTTTATAGGTAGAGGGAGCTAGGAAAGTCCAAACGAGGTGCGGTTTTCGGCCACGCGATCGTGATCGAACACTCTAGATGATAGAACAGGTTTAGGTGGGATTTGGGCCAAATTGGAGGGGCGTTGGGATGCAACACACACGAGGCCTTTTCTGTCCCTTGGTTAACCGTTGGAGTATCAAACTAAGTCCAAATGATACGAAACTTGACAGGCGGTCTACCGGTAGTAAACCAAGGCCGCTTGGCAAGTTTCGGTCCAATCCGGAAATTTTTAATCCCCACATGCCAAAAGAAAGGTAAAAATGTCCACCGGAGGAGAATGAAGCGCCGGAATGCAAAACGGACAACGGGGAAAATGCTCGAATGCATGAGATGAACACGTATGCAAATGCAATGCACATGATGACATGATATGAGATGCATGACAACGACAACAACGCACGGAGACAAAGACCCGAACCCGAGAAAATAAAATAACTTAACGCCGAAAATGGCAAGAGTTGGAGTACAAATTGGGAAAGTTACATCCGGGGTGTTACAACACTCCACCACTACAAAAGGATCTCGTCCCGAGATCTAGGACTGAAAGAACGCCGGGTACTCAGAACGGAGGTGATCCTCGCGTTCCCATGTAGCTTCACGGTCGGAATGGTGTGACCACTTGACTTTGAGAAATTTGATTGACTTGTTGCGAGTCTTGCCTTCAGTCTCTTCAAGAATAGCAACTGGGTGCTCACGATAAGAGAGATCTTCTTGGATCTCAATGTCCTCGAAGTTGACGGTGCGGTCAGGAGTCTTGAAGCACTTTCGAATCTGAGAGACAAGAAACACGTCATGAACATTTGCAAAGTTTGAAGGAAGCTCGAGTTGATAGGCGAGGTCTCCTCTCTTGCTGACAATCTTGAAAGGTCCCACGTATCTGGGGGAAAGCTTCCCTTTGATACCGAAGCGACGAGTACCTTTCATAGGAGAGACGCGAAGGTAAACATGATCCCCGATCTTGAAAGCCAAATCACAGTGCTTACTATCATAGTAGCTCTTCTGACGAGATTGGGCTGCTTTGAGGTTATCATGAATGACTTTGCACACTTCTTCTGCCTCTGTGATTAAGTCATTACCCAAAAGCTGACGTTCACCGGTTTCAGACCAGTTGAGAGGGGTACGGCACTTCCTGCCATACAGAATTTCAAATGGGGCCTTGCCCGAACTTGCTTGAAAACTGTTGTTGTAGGAGAATTCAGCATAAGGAAGACAATCCTCCCACTTCATGCCGAAGGAGATCACACAAGCCCTGAGCATATCTTCAAGAATCTGATTGACACGCTCGACTTGACCGCTAGTTTGAGGATGGAAAGCTGTGCTGAAGCGGATGTTCGTGCCCATGGCCTTCTGAAAAGAATCCCAAAACTTGGATGTAAAGATGTTGCCATGGTCTGAAGAGATCACCTGTGGAATACCGTGCAGAGAGACAATCCGAGAGGTATAGAGTTCCGCCAATTGAGCTGCAGTGATCGACTCTTTGATAGGCAGAAAGTGAGCCACTTTGGTGAGTTTGTCGATGACAACGAATATAGCATCATTGCCACGCTTGGACTTTGGAAACCCAGTCACGAAGTCCATCTCAATGTGGTCAAACTTCCATTCTAGAATGGCAAGAGGTTGGAGGAGACCAGCTGGCCTTTGGTGTTCTTCCTTCACTCTTCTGCAGACATCACATTCATTCACGAATTGAGCAATCTCGCGCTTCATTCGAGTCCACCAATAAGCCTGCTTGAGGTCCTGATACATCTTCGTGCTCCCAGGGTGGATGGAGAGGAGAGAATTGTGAGCCTCGTTCATGATCACTTTACGGAGGTCACCTTTGGGTACAAGAATACGATCTTCGAAGAAGAGAGTGTCCTTGTCATCAAGGCGGTAGCACTTGTACTTGGGTTGACTCTTGGCAATCCCAATCTTCACCTTTTTCACCATAGCATCAAGAAGCTGGGCTTGGCGAATCTGGTCTTCCAAGGTAGGAGAGACTTGAAGGTTGGTGAGGAAACCTTGAGGAACAACTTGCAGGTTAAGTTTGCGGAAAGCTTCACAAAGCTCGGGTTGATAAGGCTTGAGAATCAGACTGTTGCAGTAAGCCTTTCTGCTCAATGCGTCAGCAATCACATTGGCCTTGCCTGGAGTATACTCAATACTCGGATTGTACTCTTGAATCATTTCGACCCATCGAGTTTGCCTGAGGTTGAGATTAGGCTGAGTGAAGATGTACTTGAGACTCTTGTGATCAGTGAAAATGTCCACTTTTCTTCCCAATAGAAGATGTCTCCAAGTCAAAAGAGCATGCACAACTGCCGCCAACTCGAGATCATGAGTGGGGTAGTTCTTCTCATTAGGCTTCAACTGGCGAGAGGTATAAGCAACAACTTTCTTCTCTTGCATCAATACTGCGCAAAGACCTTGGAGAGAGGCATCACAAAAGACCTCGTATGGCTTGGATTCATCAGGCGGAGTGAGAACTGGAGCAGTGATCAATTTCTCTTTCATAGTGTTGAAAGCAATATCACACTCCGGAGACCAAACAAACCTGACGTGCTTCTGGAGAAGATTTGAGAGAGGCTTCGCGATCTTAGAAAAGTTTTCAACGAATCTTCGACAATAGCTTGCGAGACCGAGGAAGCTACGGAGTTGCTTCACGTTCTGAGGAGGTTCCCAATTCACAATTGCAGACACCTTCTCAGGATTCACGGCAATGCCCTTGGCAGAGATGATATGACCAAGATAAAGAACCTCATCGAGCCAAAATTCGCACTTAGAGAACTTGGCGTAGAACTGATGTTCCCTGAGCTTATCGAGTACCAACGCAAGTGCTTGGCATGATCTTGCTTGTTCTTCGAGAAAACCAGAATGTCGTCGAGATAGACCAAAACGAAGTCATTGGTGTAGGCGTTGAAGATGAAGTTCATCATGCGAGAGAACGTCGGAGGAGCATTGACGAGACCAAAAGACATGACAGTGTATTCGTATGAACCATAGCTTGCCCTGAAAGCCGTCTTGGGAATATCTTGCTCGCGGATTCGAATCTGGTGATAACCCATACGGAGATCAAGCTTGGAGAATACTTGGGCACCTTTGAGTTGTTCGAACAGCTCATTGATGTTGGGAAGTGGGTATTTGTTCTTGATGGTCTTCTTGTTCAATGGACGGTAATCAACACAAAGCCGGTCCGTTCCATCCTTCTTCTTCACAAAAAGAACACCACAACCCCATGGAGAAGAACTAGGCCGGATGAGACCCATTTTCTCTTGAATATCGAGTTTCTTCTTCAGCTCCTTCAACTCTTCAGGTCCGAGCTTGTACGGACGTTTGCACACAGGTTCCGTACCGGGCTCAAGATCAATAACGAATTCAACTGGCCGGTGCGGAGGCATTCCTGGAAGCTCTTCTGGAAAGACGTCTTGATATTCGCAAATGACTGGAATTTGCGAGATAGCATCGAGTTCACCCTTCTCATTGAGAGAAAACAGACGGATAGTATCATCACGAGCGGCAAAGACAATTACATCCTCACACGAATGAGTCAATTGAATCTGCCTTGCAGCACAATCAAGATGTGCCTTGTGCTTAGAAAGCCAATCCATTCCGAGAATAAGTCAATATCCGAGTTACCAAGAACCACCGGAGAAGAGAGAAACTTGTAATCACCCAATGTGATAGAGATATCGGGAGCAACCAAACTAGAAGTCAAAAGCTTGCCGGGAGAAACAACTTGCATGACTTTGGGCATGATCTCAGTCTCAACATTGTGCTTCGATGCAAAAGGGCATGACAAAAAGGAATGCGATGCACCAGTGTCAAAAAGAACTTTTGCAGGAACATCGTTAACAGGAAGGTTACCCATGATCACATATGACGAGTCCTCTGCCTAAGCTGCATTCATCAAATTGACCTTGGCATGCTTGGGGTTATGCTTGACCACAGCTGTACTTGCCGATCTGACAGGAGGAGGAGGAGGAAGACGCCTCTGGTTGAAACACTTGTTGGCATAGTGACCCTTCTGTTGGCACTTGTTGCACGTGACCTCTGAAAGCGGACGGTGATACGGAGCACTCGATCTTGGAGCTTGAGACGAAGTCTTGTTCTGAAAGCCAGGGTTGGGTGGGTGGGAAGATCCACTGCCACCTTTGCTCTTCTGCTGATGCAGCTGACAGAACGAAGGAGGAGGAAGCCAATACTTCTACTGCTTAACCACTTGAGTAGAGGAAGAAGGAGTAACATCTCTGACTCTCTTCTTGGAAGCATCACACCTCAACTGAGCAGCCTCTTGCTTCAATGCCATGTTGTAGAACTCATCGTACCTCAAGGGTTCAAAGAGAATAAGAGCTAACTGAATTTCTTCTCTGAGACCACCCCTGAACTGATATATCATGCTCTTCTCATCAGGTACGTCCTGCTTGGCAAAGCGGGTGAGCTTCTAAAACAACTTGTTGTAGTCATAGACAGACAAAGAGCCTTGCTTCAGGTTGCGGAATTCCTCACGCTTGCTTTCAACCACGCTCTGAGGGATATGATGAGCTCGGAAATCTTGACGAAATTCATCCCAAGTGATAACACGTCCACCTCTGGAGTCCTTGTATTGCTGGAACCATTCTGCAGCTTGATCTTTGAGTTGGAAGGAAGCGAACTTGACGAAGTCCTCAGGCCTGACGTTACTGCACTCGAAATGCTTGCACAGATCCACTAGCCAATCGTCAGCATCGGTTGCCTCAACACAATTGCTGAAAGTCTTTGGCCCGTTAGCAAGGAACTGGTTGAGTGTAGCAAAGTGATTCTGATTGTTGCCTTGGTTCCCTTGGTTGCCTTGATTGCGCTCTTGAAGAATTTGCATGATCAACTATGTGTTTGCATTGGTTGCGGCCATCACAGCTTGCCATGCCTCCGGAGGAGGTGGTGGTGGTGGCGGATTAGGACTCGGAGTCGTGCGCGTTGGAGGAGCCATCCTGAGGAGGTTGACATCCATTAGCACATTGATAGACAAATATTGAAGCTGAATCCAACGGAATGAAAATTGCAACATATAGTCTTCACATCCAAACAAAATGAACGAATGCATTCCTCTTGAAATGGTCACATATCCATAAATTGAGAAGCCACGCAGAATTAAGGTAGAGAAATAAATCAACAAGGTACGGATCAAGAACGAATAATCGGTAAGAAATCCCAACTCAAACCAATATCCGTGGAAGAAGAACTAGAGATACAAGAATTCCCACCTATGAAACTCCCGAACCTTTCCGGTTATGCAATCAGGTGTTGGGGATATAGGGGAAGCATAATATCTCACCCAAATCTAGCAAATCCTACATCCAGCTGTATCCATCCTTCAACACATAACCAAGAAACCTTCGGAAACCATCTACCTCAACCTTCGAAAAGCATCTGTTATACAAGTTATGGCGATACTCCCGAACTCCCGCCCCAGTACTGGGTGGCGTCAAGGTTATCTCACCAACGAACTGCATAAAAGAGATTTTCGATGTCGGCGTACTAAACTCAGGTATTCCAGAATTGCAACGATAAAATTATGACGACAACACCTCAGAGCTCAACTCCCCGGGACACTTCCACAAAACCCCTGACAGGAGGCACCAAGACAATGTTCTCATCATAAAACCATCGGAACGATTCCAAGATACCCGCGTGATCCTAAAAATTTTTTAGTGAAATTGAGAAGAGAAGAGTCAAAACTCTATGTCAGGATGCCTTACCAGAGCGATGAGGAGACTGGGAAGTAAAAAGAATTCCTAAACTCTCCGATATATAATTCCTAAATGACTCAAAACATTTTTCTAGACACAACTCGGCCGCTAAAAACGATCAAGCAATGGGGCTCGGGGAAGGCTCTGATACCAACTTGTAACACCCTCGATGCGACTATATCTCCCACGTGTCGAGGCACGACTTAGAGGCATAATCGCATTGAAGGCATATGTCGCAAGTTAGGCAATCTTCACAACATCCCATGTAATATAAATCATAAAGGGGAGATAACAGAGTTGGCTTACACTTGCCACGTCAATCAAGTACATAAATAACATTACATCATCCAAACACTCATGGCCCGACTATGGCGTCAAAATAAAAGATAACCCAACATGCGACACGGTCCCGATCACCCCCAACTGGGCACCACTACTGATCATCAGGAAAGGAAACATAGTAACGTTGAGAGTCTTCGTCGAACTCCCACTTGAGCTTAAGCGCGTCACCTGGAGCGGAATCATCAGGCCCTGCATCTAGTATAATAGTAATCTGTGAGCCACAGGGACTCAGCAATCTCGCACCCTCGCGATCAAGACTATTTAAGCTTATAGGTAAGGCAAGGTAAATATAGGTAGAGCACAGCAAGCGACTAGCAAATATGGTGGCTAACTTATTCGCAAAAGAGAGCGAGAAGAGGAGGCAAAGCGCGAGCGAGAAACTAGAGAACAACCTGCGCAAACAATACTCCAACACCGTGTCCACTTCCCGGACTCCGCCGAGAAGAGGCCATCACGGTAACACACTCAGTTGATTCATTTTAATTAAGTTAAGGTTCAAGTTATCTACAACCGGACATTAACAAATTCCCATCTGCCCATAACTGCGGGCACGGCTTTCGAAAGTTCAAATCCCTGCAGGGGAGTCCCAACTTAGCCCATGACAAGCTCTCACGGTCAACGAAGGAATAGACCTCCTCCCAAGACGTTCCGATCAGACTCGGTATCTCGGTTCTTCAAGACATTTCGACAGGTTAAAACAAGACCAGCAACACCGCCCGAATGGGCCGACAAATCCCGATAGGAGCTGCACATATCTCGTTCTCAGGGCACACTCAGATAAGACATCCTACGAGTAAAACCAACCCTCAAGTTGCTCCGAGGTGGCCCCGCAGTCTACTCGGTCGGACCAACACTCAGAGGAGCACTGGCCCGGGGGGGTTAAAATAAGATGACCCTCGGGCTCCGGAAACCCAAAGGAAAAAGAGGCTAGGTGGCAAATGGTAAAACCAAGGTTGGGCATTGCTGGAAAAGCTTTAATCAAGGCGAACTATCAAGGGGTTCCCATTATAACCCAACCGCGTAAGGAACGCAAAATCCGGGAACATAACACCGATATGACGGAAACTAGGGCGGCAAGAGTGGAACAAAACACAAGGCGAGAGGCCGAGCCTTCCACCCTTTACCAAGTATATAGATGCATTAAGATAACATAGCAATATAATGATATCCCAACAAGTAAATAAATGTTCCAACAAGGAACGGCCTCCAAGCTTTACCTGCAACTAACAACGCTATAAGAGGGGCTGAGCAAAGCGGTAACATAGCCAATCAACGGTTTGTTGGGACATGGTAGGTTAGAGGTTTGACATGGCAATTTGGGAGGCTTGAAAGCAAGTGGTAGGCATCGTAGCATTGGCATAGCAAAAGAGCGAGCAATCTAGCATAGCAAAGATAGTAGTGATTTCGAGGGTATGATCATCTTGCCTGCACAGTTGTCAGAGTTGACTGGATCCTCGAAAGCAAACTCAACGGGCTCCTCGTTAGCAAACTCGTCTCCCGGCTCTACCCAAAAAAGACAAACAAGCAACAAGGACACAATCAACCACGTGCAAGGATCAGACAATATGATGCAAGGATGGTATGCTATGCGGGATGCGATGCGGGATGCATATGCAAGATTTGACAAGGAATGCATTAACCTGGCCTCAACTTTGGAATCCAAGTGTGCCACTGGAAAGATGAGATAAAATTGCTTGAAAACGATATAAAGAACGCCGGAATCGGAGTTACGGTTTGGAAATGGCAACCGATTCAAATATGACACCGGTCTGCGATTTACAGCAAGTAGCCATCTAAATGCAATGAGATGAACATGCTACAGCACCCAAACATGAGAACAAAATACATGGCAGGGATGCATACAAGATGCTTAACAAAAGTCTAGCACTGAGCTACGGCCAATTTATCCATTAACAGGTTCAAACAAGCATGGCAAAAATGCATATGGCAAACATATCTCAGACTTGGTGAAATTAACACTTGTCTGGAATTTCAGATCAGGTAGCACTCTTCGGAGCAACACAACTATATGCTAAAGGGCCTGAACATGGCAAAGTAAAGCATGGAATGGAGCTACTCAAAGAGCTTAACAAAAGTCCCTTAGTGACCTTGAGCCAAAAGGGATCAGAAAATACAATTGCAAGCATGTGAACATGGCAAAAACATAATCAGTTTTCAGACTTAGTGAAAACTGGCACATGCTGAAACATAACTCAAGTAGGCATGTTTACGAGCTCGATGCACTCAATACGGAGCAAGTCATGATAAGCTAAGCATACACCTATCAAGAACACACAAAATTCAAGCTAGACATGGCAAGAACAATAGCATAGCATGCACGGATCAACTACAACATCATCGGCAAAATTGCAAACAAGTTGACAATCTGCCCAGATTCACGAAGTAGCAAAAGTAGAGCTCTATTGACTCAAGCTAGGGTGCTCAAAAATTGCAAACAAAGACATGGATGGATAGAGCACTACAAGATTAACAAAACATCCTTACTAATCATCCTCAAAAGAGGCACGGATCACTAGGAAACAACATGAACATATGGCCATATGAGATAAACGGGTCAAGGACTTAGTGGAAATACTAAGTCCCTGAAAACAGAATTAACAAGTGCACCACTTTGCAAGCTCGTGCTAGTCACCACACACATCACAAAAATACATGGGTTGCACCTCTGTAAAGATGACAAAACCCTTAACAAAACATATATAGAGCTCATGGGCATAGCATGCACACAATAATCATGGCAAAAATGACAAAAAGCTAAATGGAGCAGCAGATCTGACAATTATCTCAAGTAGCCCTCTTCTAACAGCATTTCGGGCATCAAGATGAACTCAAATGAAAATGATGCAATGGAATGAAATGATGTACTCTCTGAGATGAACATTTTGATATGCTATATGCCCATATCGGAGCAACGGATGCAAAGATATAGCATGATGAAGAAGGGCACATGGATTAGGGACTTGGGGAAAAACGAGGTCAACCCTAATATTTCCAGATCTGGATCGGGGCACGCAATCCGAGGTCAGCCGGAGCGAGCTCGCCGGAGCGTGCTGGCCGGAGTTGAAGGCGGGGATGGCGTCGAGGGAGGGGAGGAGGAGGCCGGCGCCGTGCGGCGGCGCGGTGGCGGCGACGTTCGGCCGCGGTGGCGGCGACGTCGGGCGGCGGGGCGGCGCGGGGCGCGAGCTTGCGCGGCGGGGCGGCGCGCCGGAGATGGCGGGCGGCGGCGCCGTACTTGGAGGAGCCGGCCGGCTCGGGCGATGAGGGAGGCGGGCGGCGCTGCGCTCCGGGCCGGGGAGGGCCTCCCGCGGCCTGCGGCGGGCTTCGGCGGCGCCGGTGGAGAGAGTGGGAGGCGGCGTATGGGAGGCTGCGCGAGGGGAAGGTTAGGGTAGGGTTTGATCCGGAAATTTCGGGGAAGATGCTATTTTATAGGTAGAGGGAGCTAGGAGAGTCCAAACGAGGTGCGGTTTTCGGCCACGCGATCGTGATCGAACGCTCTAGATGATGGAGCAGAGTTGGGTGGGTTTTGGGCCAAATTGGAGGGGCGTTGGGCTGCAACACACACGAGGCCTTTTCGGTCCCTCGGTTAACCGTTGCAGTATCAAACGAAGTCCAAATGATACGAAACTTGACAGGCGGTCTACCGGTAGTAAACCAAGGCCGCTTGGAAAGTTTCGGTCCAATCCGGAAATGTTTAATCCCCACACGTGAAAGAAAGGTAGAAATGTCCACCGAAGGAGAATGAAGCGCCGGAATGCAAAACGGACAACGGGGAAAATGCTTGAATGCATGAGATGAACACGTATGCAAATGCAATGCACATGATGACATGATATGAGATGCATGACAATGACAACAACACACGGAGACAAAGACCCGAACCCGAGAAAATAAAATAACTTAACGCCGAAAACGGCAAGAGTTGGAGTACAAATTGGGAAAGTTACATCCGGGGTGTTACAAGACATGCTGGCGACGGCTCCGCCTCGCTGCCTGACTGTGCCGGCTCGGCTGGGCCCAGCAGCAATCGGCGTGTTGCCGACAGCGCGATCGACCTCGCGCTGGAAGGCTTTGGAGAGGCGGCGCATGGTAGCCAACTTCTTGGCGTTCTCCACAAGTGAGACCCGGCAGGCTTCCAGCGTCTCGGCGTCCGCATCCGCAACAATGGGCGTGGACAGATCCCGCATTACCGCCTGCAATGGGTCTTGGCCGGCTCCTCCGGAGCCCCCATTGTGGCTGATGACAAGCACCTCCGTAACGGTGCTGCCGCCACTCTCCGCGCGTGGGAGCAGATCATCGATGACCACCATGTTGGTGGGGAAAGCGTCGAGGGAGGTCGTGTCGGAGTCGACAAGCATCAGGTCGGTGGAGCCGATCGACTCCAAGTTGAAGGCCGGCTCGTTGGCGATGTGGAGCTGGTCAAGGAGGTTGATGAGGCGGCTCTCGAGGCCATCGGTGCCTGCGTCGGACACAGGCTCGTCGGAAAGGCGGACCTCGCCAACAAGGTCGGCGAGGCAGCTTGCTGCGCATGCGACCTCCGCGTCGTGCAGCGCGTCGGTGCAAACGCCGTCTGGCATGCCAGACTGGCTATGCTCGCTGGGGAGCAAGAGGGTTCCTGTCCAGACAGATCTCCGAACGACGATGCACCTAGCCCCATGGTGGGTTCCAAATGTCGGGGGTGTCGTGCGACATATGCTAAAGGATGGCTTATCATAGAGGGGGCTAATAAGACGTCGCCGGTGCCAGGGAATGGGATGAGGCGAAGACATGCACACCGGCGAATCTTACCCAGGTTCGGGGCTCTCCTAGGAGATGACACCCCTAGTCCTGATATGCGGGGTCTCCGCATGATCACTCACTCAACAAGGGTGGCTACAAGGTGCTCCTTAAGCTGTTTTTCTAGAGGAGGAAGAAGAACAAGGCTAGCCCTAACTCCCTCTCTATGTGTGTGTTTCTCTAAGAATCTGAACCCTTTGCATGGGTGCCCTAGGGGGTTTGTATAGGCCTACCCCCCAGGGGTACAATGGTAATCTGGCCAGGTGTAGGCCCAGGCCGTCAGTGTCTCTTGTGGCCGGATTCTCCGCTGGCAGCTGGGGCCTGCCGACTAGTGGGCCTCGCTGTCTGTCTTGTACTCGGCCGACAGGCCATGCCCACCGCTTGCGGGCCTTGCTAGCGGCTCATCACTATAGCCGTGCTTCTAATGACGCTTGCTTTGTTGGGGAGGCGTGGCTACAGTCCCGCCGCTTGGCGGTCGTTTACTATAGCCATTCCCTATTTCTCCCGGCTGATGGTGCACAAACTCTTAAAAGGGGGAGGGCCGCCTGCTGGGAGTCGACCTCCCCCCAAGCCGGTTGGCCAAGCTTGTCGTCTTATGGTTTTCCACAAGACGGTAGGGCCCACCGCTTGCGGGTCATACCGACAAGCCGTCGTGGGAGCTGGGACCCTTCGGTCTTGGGTGATGTCATGGGCGGAGGGGCTACAGTGCCGCACCATGCGGAAGATCACCAGCCGGTACGATGCACTATATCCATGACCCGCCCTAGATTCGAGGGTGGCAGGCTTCTCTGTAGCCATGCCTCGTCTCATCGCATTCATGGTGGCTCAAACTTTGAGGGTATTTGGGGCCGCCTGCTAGAAGACGGCCCCTCTGGGGGTCGTCTGCTTGGAGTCAGCCCCTCTTGCAGCCGGCCGCTTGGACCAGCCGGCCACATGAAGGCAGCGACCAATCTCTGAGGCTTGAGGGGCGCGGTCGGCCCCAATGTCTTGAAATGTCATTGGGGCGGATGAGGCTACCCATGGACAATAACTCCGGCAGTATTTGATACTGGTACTGTTGCTCATATTTGCAACTTGAAACAGGGGCTACGGATTAAGCGAAGATTGGCTAAGGACGAGGTGACAATGCACGTCGGGAATGGTTCCAAGGTCGATGTGATCTCCGTCGGCACACTACCTCTACATCTACCTTTGAGATTAGTTTTAGACCTGAATAATTGTTATTTGGTGCCGGCGTTGAGCTTGAACATTATATCTGGATCTTGTTTGATGCGAGACGGTTTTTCATTTAAATCAGAGAATAATGGTTGTTCTATTTATATGAGTAATATCTTTTATGGTCATGCACCCTTGAAGAGTGGTCTATTTTTGTTGAATCTCGATCGTGGTGATACACATATTCATAATATTGATGCCAAAAGATGCAAAGTTGATAATGATAGTGCAACATATTTGTGGCACTGCCGTTTAGGACATATTGGTGTAAAGCGCATGAAGAAACTCCATGTGGATGGACTTTTGGAATCACTTGATTATGAATCATTTGATGCTTGCAAACCATGCCTCATGGGCAAGATGACAAAAACTCTGTTCTACGGAACAATGGAGCGAGCCACTAACTTATTGGAGATAATACATACCGATGTATGTGGTCCGATGAGTGTTGAGGCTCGTGGCGGGGATCATTATTTTCTGACCTTCATAGATGATTTGAGCATATATGGGTATATCTAGCTACTTAATGAAACACAAGTCTGAAACATTTAAAAAGTTCAAAGAATCTCAGAATGAAGTGGAGAATCATCGTAACAAGAAAATAAAGTTTCTACGATCTGATCGCGAAGGAGAATATTTGAGTTACGAGTTTGGCCTTCATTAAAACAATGTGGAATAGTTTCACAACTCACACCACCTGGAAAAACCACAACGTAATGGTGTGTCCGAACGTCGTAACCGTACTTTATTAGATATGGTGCGACCTATGATGTCTCTTATCGATTTACCGCTATCGTTTTGGGGTTATGCATTATAGACAATTGCATTCACGTTAAATAGGGCACCATCTAAATCCATTGAGACGACACCGTATGAACTATGGTTTGGCAAGAAACCTAAGCTGTCGTTTCTTAAAGTTTGGGGTTGCGATGCTTATGTTAAAAAGCTTCACCTGATAATCTCGAACCCAAAATCGAAGAAGTGTGTCTTCATAGGATACCCAAAAGAAACTGTTGGGTACACCTTCTATCATAGATCCGAAGGCAAGATCTTTGTTGCTAAGAATGGATCCTTTCTAGAGAAGGAGTTTCTCTCGAAAGAAGTGAGTGGGAGGAAAGTAGAACTTGATGAGGTAATTGTACCTTCTCTCAAATTGGAAAGTAGCTCATCACAGAAATCAGTTCCCGTGATGCCTACACCAACTAGTGAGGAAGCTAATGATAATGATCATGAAACTTCGGATCAAGTTACTACCGAACCTCGTAGGTCAACCAGAGCATGTTCCACACTAGAGTGGTACGGTAATCATGTTCTAGAAATCATGTTACTAGACCATGACGAACCTACGAACTACGAGGAAGCGATGATGAGCCCAGATTCCACGAAATGGCTTGAGGCCATGAAATCTGAGATGGGATCCATGTATCAGAACAAAGTATGGACTTTGGTTGACTTCAATAAGAATATTGACGCTGACGGTAATGTTACTATCTACAAAGCTCGAGTTGTTGCAAAAGGTTTTTGACAAGTTCAAGGAGTTGACTATGATGAGACCTTCTCACCCGTAGCAATGCTTAAGTCTGCCTAAATCATGATAGCAATTGCCGCATTTTATGATTATGAAATATGGCAAATGGATGTCAAAACTGCATTCCTTAATGGATTTCTTAAAGAAGAGTTGTATATGATGCAACTAGAAGGTTTTGTCGATCCTAAAGGTGATAACGAAGTGTGCAAGTTCCAGCGATCCATTTATGGACTGGTGCAAGCATCTCGGAGTTGGAATATACATTTTGATAGTGTGATCAAAGCATATGGTTTGATATAGACTTTTGGAGAAGCCTGTATTTAAAAGAAACTGAGTGGGAGCTCTGTAGCATTTCTAATATTACGTTTGGATGACATATTGTTTATTGGAAATGAAATAGAATTTCTGGATAGCATAAAAGGATACTTGAATAAGAGTTTTTCAATGAAAGACCTCAGTGAAGCTGCTTATATATTGGGCATCAAGATCTATAGAGATAGATCAAGATGCTTAATTGGAATTTCACAAAGCACATGCCTTGATAATGTTTTGAAGAATTTCAAACTAGATCAGTCAAATAAAGGGTTCTTGCCTGTGTTACAAGGTGTGAAGTTGAGTCAGACTCAATGCCCGACCACTGCAGAAGATAAGAGAAAATGAAAGTCATTCCCTATGCCTCAGCCATAGGTTCTATCATGTATGCAATGTATTGTACTAGACCTGATGAGTGCCTTGCTATAAGTTTAGCAGGGAGGTGCCAAAGTAATCCAGGAGTGGACCACCGGACAGCGGTCAAGAACATCCTAAAGTACCTGAAAGGACTAAGGATACGTTTCTCGTTTATGGAGGTGAAAAAGAGCTCATCGTAAATGGTTACGTCGATGCAAGTTTTGACACTGATCCGGATGACTCTAAGTCACAAACCGGATACGTGTTTATATTGAATGGTGGAGCTGTCAGTTGGTGCAGTTCCAAGCAAAGCGTCATGGCGGGATCTACGTGTGAAGCAAAGTACTTAGCTGCTTCGGAAGCAACAAATGAAGGAGTCTGGATGAAGGAGTTCATATCCGATCTAGGTGTAATACCTAGTGCATCGGGTCCAATGAAAATCTTCTGTGACAATACTGGAGCAATTGCCTTGGCGAAGGAATCTAGATTTCACAAAAGAACCAAACACATCAAGAGATGCTTCAACTCCATCCATGATCAAGTTAAGGAGGGAAACATATAGATTTTCAAAATACATACGGATCTGAATCTGGCAGGCCCATTTACTAAGCCTCTTCCACGAGCAAAACATGATCCGCACAAAGACTCCATGGGTGTTAGAATCATGACAAGGCAATCTAGATTATTGACTCTAGTGCAAGTGGGAGACTGAAGGAAATATGCCCTAGAGGCAATAATAAAGTTGTTATTTGTATTTCCTTATATCATGATAAATGTTTATTTTTCATGCTAGAATTGTATTAACCGTAAACTTGATACATGTGTGGATACATAGACAAAACACAGTGTCCCTAGTAAGCCTCTACAAGACTAGCTCATTAATCAAAGATGGTTAAGTTTCCTAACCATAACATGTGTTGTCATTTGATTAACGGCATCACATCATTAGGAGAATGATGTGATGGACAAGACTCATCCGTTATCTTAGCATGTTGATCGTTCAGTTTTATTGCTATTGCTTTCTTCATGACTTATACATATTCATTTAACTATGAGATTATGCAACTCCTGAATACCGGAGGAATACCTTGTGTGCTATCAAATGTCACAACGTAACTAGGTGATTATAAAGATGCTCTACAGGTATCTTCGAAGGTGTTTGTTGGGTTGGCATAGATCGAGATTAGGATTTGTCACTCTGAGTATCGGAGAGGTATCTCTAGGCCCTCTCGGTAATGCACATCATGATAAGCCTTGCAAGCAATGTGACTAATGAGTTAGTTACGGGATAATGCATTACGGAACGAGTAAAGAGACTTGACGGTAATGAGATTGAGTTAGGTATGAAGATACCGACGATCGAATCTCGGGCAAGTAACATATAGATAACAAAGGAATAACGTATGTTGTCATTGCAGTTCGACCGATAAATATCTTCGTAGAATATGTGGGAGCCACGATGAGCATCCAGGTTCCGCTATTGGTTATTGACCGGAGAGGTGTCTTGGTCGTGTCTACATAGTTCTTGAACCCGTAGGGTCCGCACGCTTAACGTTCAATATCGATTTGTATTTATGAGTTATGTGATTTGGTGACCGAATGTTGTTCAGAGTCCCGGATGAGATCACGGACATGACGAGGAGTCTCAAAATGGTCGAGAGGTAAGTATTGATATATTGGATGATAGTATTCGGACACCGGAAGTGTTTCGGGATGTATCGAGTACATATCGGAGTACGGGGGGTACCGGAACCCCCCGGGGGAAGATATGGGCCATACGGGCCATAGGAGGGAGGAACACCACCCACATAGGGGTGGCACGCACCCCACAGGTAAGGAGGCCGAACAAGACTAGGAGAGGGGGGCGCCCCCTTTCCTTCTCCCCCTCTCTCTCCTCCCCCCTTTCCCCCTCCGGTAAAAGGAAAGGGGGGCGAATCCAACTAGGAGCCCAAGTAGGATTCCTCCTACTTGGGCGTGCCTAGGGTCGGCCTCCTCCCCCTCCCTCCTTTATATACGTGGGGGGCACCTACAACACACATCAATTGTTCCAAGCCGTGTGCGGCGCCCCCCCCCCCCCACAGTTTACACCTCTGGTCATATTCACGTAGTGCTTAGGCGAAGCCTGCGCGGATCACTTCACCGTCACCGTCACCACGCCATCGTGCTGACAGAACTCTCCCTCGGCACTTTGCTAGATCAAGAGTTTGAGGGACGTCATTGAGTTGAACGTGTGCAGAACTCGGAGGTGTCGTACGTTCGGTGCTTGATCGGTTGGAACGAGAAGAAGTTCGACTACATCAACCGCGTTAACAAAGGCTTCCGCTTTCGGTCTACGAGGGTAAGTGGATACACTCTCCCCTTCTCGTTGCTATGCATCTCCTAGATAGATCTTGTGTGAGCGTAGGAAATTTTTGAAATTGCATGCTACATTCCCCAACACGAACTTCTTCTCGTTCCGAGCGATCAAGTACCGAACGTACGGCACCTCCGAGTTCTGCACACGTTCAGCTCGATGATGTCCCTCAAACTCTTGATCCAGCAAAGTGACTAGCAAGTAGATGAGTTCCGTCATCACGACGGCTTGGTGACGGTGATGGTGAAGTGATCCGTGCAGGGCTTCGCCTAAGCATCGTGAGAATATGATCGAGGGTGTAATCTGTGGAGGGGTGCGCCGCACACGGCTAACAGATGTTGTTGTTTGTTGTAGGCGCCTCCCTCCCCACATATATATAGGTGGTAGGGAGATGGAGCAGCCAAGGGGGGCACCCCAAGTAAGCCGAATCCTACTTGGGGTTCCTCTCCAATTCGGGCCCCCTTCCTTATTAACTGGAGGGGAAAGGAAAGAGAGAGGGGAGGGAAGGAAGGGGGAGGCCGAATCCTCCCCTTTCCTTCTCCCTTCCCCTCTTTCCTTCTCCTCCTATTTCGGCCTATATGGGGGCGCACCAGCCCCTTGTGGGCTGGTCTCTCCCTCTCTTGGCCCATAAGGCCCATATCTTTGTCGGGGGTGCCCGGAGCCCCTTCCGGTGACCCGATATGTGCCCGATACCCTCCAGAACACTTCCGGTGTCTGAATACTATCATCCTATATATCAATACTTACCTCTCGACCATTTAGAGACTCCTCGTCATGTCCGTGATCTCATCCGGGACTCCGAACAACATTCGGTCACCAAATGACATAACTCATATAATACAAAATCGTCATCGAACATTAAGCGTGCGGACCCTACGGGTTCGAGAACTATGTAGACATGACCGAGACACCTATCCGGTCAATAACCAACAGCGGAACCTGGATGCTCATATTGGCTCCTACATATTCTACGAAGATCTTTATCAGTAGAACTGTTATGACAACATACGTTATTCCCTTTGTCATCGGTATGTTACTTGCCCGAGATTCGATCGCCGGTATCTTCATACTTAATTCAATCTCGTTACCAGCAAGTCTCTTTACTCGTTCCATAATACATCATCCCGCAACTAACTCATTAGTCACTTTGCTTGCAAGGATTCTTATGGTGTGCATTACCGAGAGGGCCCAGAGATACCTCTCCGATACTCGGAGTGACAAATCCTAATCTCGATCTATGCCAACCCAACAAACACCTTGGAGATACATGTAGAGAATCTTTATATCACCCAGATATGTTGTGACGTTTGATAGCACACAAAGTATTCCTCCGGTATCCGGGAGTTGCATAATCTCATAGTCAAAGGAATATGTATATGACATGAAGAAAGCAATAGCAATAAAACTAAACAGAGGGGGAAAGGAGGAAGGAGAGAGAGGGGGAGAAGGAAAGGGGGCGCCGCCCCCTCTCCTAGTCCTATTCGGCCTCCTTCCCTGTGGGGGCGCACCACTCCTATGTGGGCTGGTGTGCCTCCCTCCTATGGCCCATATCTTTCCCCGGACCCCCCCCCTGGTACTCCGATATGTACCAGATACATCCCGAAACACGTTCGGTGTCTGAATACTATCATCCAATATATGAATTTTTTACCTCTCGACCATTTCGAGACTCCTCGTCATGTCCGTGATCTCATCCGGGACTCCAAACAACATTCGGTCACCAAATCACAAAACTCATATAATACAAATCGTCATTGAACGTTAAGCGTGTGGACCCTACGGGTTCGAGAACTATGTAGACATGACCGAGACACCTCTCCGGTCAATAACCAATAGCGGAACCTGGATGCTCATATTGGCTCCCACATATTCTACGAAGATCTTTATTGGTCGAATTGTAATGACAACATATGTTATTCCCTTTGTCATCGGTATGTTACTTGCCCGAGATTCGATCGTCGGTATCTTCATACCTAGTTCAATATCGTTACCGGAAAGTCTCTTTACTTGTTCCGTAATGCATCATCCTGTACCTAACTCATTAGTCACATTTCTTACAAGGCTTATCATGATGTGCATTACCGAGAGGGCCCAGAGATACCTCTCCGATACTCGGAGTGAAAAATCCTAATCTCGATCTATGTCAACCCAACAAACACCTTCGGAGATACCTGTAGAGCATCTTTATAATCACCAAGTTATGTTGTGACATTTAGTAGCACATAAGGTATTCCTCCGGTATTCGGGAGTTGCATAATCTCATAGTCGAAGCAATATGTATAGGTCATGAAGAAAGCAATAGCAATAAAACTGAATGATCAACATGCTAAGTTAACGGATGGGTCTTGTCCATTACATCATTCTCCTAATGATATGATCCCGTTCATCAAATGACAACACATGTCTATGGTTAGGAAAATTGACCATCTTTGATTAACGAGCTAGTCTAGTAGAGGCTTACTAGGGACACGGTGTTTTGTCTATGTATGCACACATGTATCAAGTTTCCGATTAATACAATTCTAGGATGAATAATAAACACTAGCAAAAGGGCACGTGCGTTGCAACGGAAGAAAAATATATCACATTCTCTTCTAATCTAGAAAAGGTGGTATACAATTTAGGAATCTGTTCCACAATTCCAGATCGTCTATTTCAACACGCCTTGCATGTAGATTTAAAAAGTACATACAAATAGGCTAGCGATAATCCATTTTATTCGTGACATGCGCGGAATAATGTGTTATTGTGGGTAAAGGAAAATGACAAGAATATACGATGATACATTAGCACACTATACGGAGACATGCATGCATCATGGACGGTTTTCGGTTCAAGCATCACCAACTTATGGCATGTTCAACAACATTTAATGTTGAAGTTATTTAAAAATCCATAACTATTTCTAATCAAATAATTTCTCCATCATATAAAATCTAAAATAAGTATTTTAAACTTCCACTTTGAAAGATTAGACTAAAGCATTAAGTATATGCAAGTCACCTTAAATTCAACCAGAATATTGTTTTCAAAGTCAAGTGATTTTATTATTTTTAGAACAATAGTAGCTTAATTTTGAGTTAAAATAAGTAGGATGTTTTTTTAGTATTTATAAGAGAATTCGTGTACTGCTGGCTGCTGCTAATTTACAAGGCGATCACTGATGGGATCGATGTACATATCTGTAGTTAATCTATATTAGCGCCCACACACACATGTATCTTGGGTGTTTCCTCACGGCACCGTACCTGGTGGAGATAGACTTGGACCGCGTTGAGGTAGAGCATCGTCGCCATCAAAGATAGATGGCAATCAGAGAGGTGAAATTACATATGTCTGGGAGAAAGACCTCCATTGTAGAGTGAAATCTTCTTTTGTTTTTCTCTGATCGTAAAAAACAGTGGGGAATGCTCACAATCACACAAAAGAGCAAAACCATATTGCACTAGTAGACTGCCCGTGCGTTGCTATGGGCTTTTGAAATATTTTGCTGGTGTTATATAAAGTTAATGCATGTTAAATTTCACATGTAGAGACAATATAGCACGGACACAATTGCATAATAATTGAAGTCCACTTCACTTACAATAATTGATAACAAAAATGAAAATTGATGATGTATACATATAGAGCAATGATCCAATTAAAAATCCATTACAAATTATTAAGATCTACTACTTGATGCGCTTAAGAAATTCTCGCCCAATGGAAAAGATTATTTAGCTTCATTTGCACCATGTTTTAGAAAATATAATAAAAACTGCTTCCTCAATTCATACTCATCCCACACAAGCAAAAAAATGCAGTTAGCACGAGTACTTCACATCCAAGGTCTTCAAACATTTAACAGACAATATGCATCGCGCAAAGCGGCTTAACCGGTTCTTTACTGTTCCACCAGAGCATAAAATGAAAACCAAAATAGCGAGGCACATCACCACAATTTCCAAAATTAATATTATATTATATATAGTGATGACAAAAATAAATGTTTGTATTTCGAATTTGTTACCCGCCTATGCTCATTGGAATACCATACAGATATAAACGTTGTTGTTCAGATATATCGGAATCCCAATCGGCTTGCTTTATTTCAAGTGCTTCTGTATGTATGGTACGGGCTACAATATGTATAAATGAATCAAACAAATGATTAAATTCAGCCGTGTTTGCTTTATTTCGAGTGCTTCTTTATGTATGATACAAGCTATAGTGCATATAAATAAATCAAATAAACGATTAAGGCCGTTTCCAAGGTTGAAATTCATTTCTCTTACATCCAGGCGTGTTTGAGCATCAAACAAGCCCCTAACAGGCTATCCAAAATCCAACCATCTGGACAGTCCATCCACCCCCAAATCCAGCCCATGGGGGAGACATATGGTTGTCAGCACTATCTGTCATGCTATCTTAAACAGGCGGTCCAAAGTCCCAACAAAAAATTCCACCCCATGACGCACCCTTCCCTTTTCCTGCAGGACCCTCCCTTCCTGCTTGATTTCTTGCTGTAGCAGGACATTTCTCACTGGAGCACTCTCCTTCAAAGGCAGATGACGCCCGCATCACCATCGCAATGACACCTCTCTCCTTCGCACCATACTTCCCCACGGACTGCTAATAAAGAGTCCACCACCAACCGCCCTACTCTCTGCCCTAATCCTCCCTCCCCGTGCTCACGCCGATCCAACCGCTAGCAAGGGGGGCGAGGCATGCGCCGCCCATGACACCCCGAGCCAAGAAGGAGGATCCGACGTCTCCTGATCCATTGCCATGTTGTAACATAGAAATGAATGTCGTGTATTACGATGAAACAAAAATATGATATAGCTGTTGGCATGCAACTGATACACCCCCGTGTCCATTATTAACTCTTGAAACAACCCCCCAATGCATATACCCTTTCATCCTAACCAAAAAAATGTATGACTTAATGAAAAAATACGAACCGCTCACTCATGCAATTTGCTGCAATGCCATCTCTAATTAAGTGCACTTTGCCATATTTTCTAAGGTATGGAAATTATTCCGCTCAGACAGCCATAACTGAACATATCAACCCAAATAACCATCACCCACTCTTAAACCTCACTTTTATAATAAAATCCACTAACTCGTGCTCAAATTGAACCAGTAATCGACGCCGCCTTGGCAGGCCATCAACAAAGGACAAGGGCGGAAATGACCTTCCTATCTTAGTGCTAGTACCACCTGCTTATATACTGGACCCACCCTTCATGCCGGGCTCTACCACAATGGCAGCACATAAAATATATCAGAATAATGTACCACCATTTATGTTCTTCAAGCATGGCAGTGTGAGCTTTTCAATGGAGCCAGACACGGTGATAAGGATACTAACAGCTTAATAGACGGGAAGGAACATAACCTCCAAGAGAGTGAGTAGACAATTCAACCTTTGTAACACACACATTTATTGAGACACTTCCTCTAAGTTGAATGACTCCTTATCCATCTTCACCCTGTAGGAAGGCTCTTCTTCTAGTAAAGTGGGCAGAGATCATGCGGCATGAAAAATTGGAAAACACACATTTGACAGTTCTGATTGCATTCACCAATCTTATCTGACTCTCATGTGGATCTGTGATTGCATTCACCTTATCTTTGACTCTAATGTGGTCTATGTTTTCGGTTTCACTTCCCTTGAGACGGACTCCACCTGTAGCTTACACATTATTCTCCGCTATAAGATCCACTTTCTATTTAAGGATTTTTAAATAGGAATTTAAATCATCGGCACTTAGAGCTTTGGCATCACAAGATTCATATGGATTTCATTCCTATCAGTTTTGAAAATATAAATCAACAAGGTCAATGATATCACAGTAAAAGAAATGTGTTTGTCTATCCACACTTCATTGCACCCATATTGAAGGATACAACTAAACTGAAAAAATAGTCGTGTTAGGCATAGGCTATCACTAATTAATTACATGCAAACAAAATTGCTGATAATATAATCTTGTTTCAGTGAATCCATATGGACATTTTTTTGTTAGGAAAACACAACTCATAAGATCTAAAAAAGGTTGCTATAGGGAAAGCGTAGAGAACTGGACATTAAGCAATGCAGCATCCTGGTTGCCTTGCCTTTTTTTAGAATGGCATACCTTGCCTTCATCCATTTCTTATATTGGAATGCCTTGCCTTTGTCCGTTCCCATAATGCTTATCGAGACGGATGTGCCTACGCCTAGTTACTGTTATTGCATTACATCTTCACACCTCTAAAAATGCACAGTTATCCAGTACAAAGGAACAACAAAGAAATTGTAAAACTATTTGCTCTTGCGTCAGTGTAGCTCTGCCACAAGATCGGCTGACCTAGATGAAGTGGAGCACATGGTCGGATGAGCTGGACACAGTGGAGCTCGGTGACCAGCACGCAGGAGCTGGACTGCACAATTTCTGTTCATGAGCAATAAAAGAAATTACCCTTTCGACAAACAATTTGGAAAATGTACAACCTTATCAGTTCAACAAGATTTCAGGTGCTAATCAAATCAGATACACACAACAAACGAAACACACTTTTCCTTACTGTTGAGCATTTTGTTACAAATTCTTCAATTGAAACGCTAAGCAAGGTTGACTTTTACTCAATGTAAATCCTAAACAAGAACTTACATTTTTCTTATAACCATCAGAATATCAAAGAACAATTGGTTGAAGGAATATATATCCACAAATTAAAACAGAATCTAAGTTAATGGGTTCGAAACAGGAGGTACACCCAAAAGTAAGTGTAAATGGCCTTCACTTCAAAAACAGGAGGTACATCCAAAAGTAAGTGTAAATGGCTTTCAAACAAGTGCTTGCAAACACAAACATTCATAAAAAAATCTTTTTAGGAAAAACATATTTAATCTACTAAATACGTGCAACGGTGCAAGGGGAACTTACTTTTTTATTTTCTTCTAAGGCCCTTATTTTCTTCAAATAAGATTCGTTCGGCAAAATTATCAGTGTACTATTTGGAATAGTCAATTTTATATATGAACAAACATCTGTGAGAAGGTCTGCACAGGCTTCAAACAAACTTGCTGGATGTCTCACCTCCAAACAAACTTGATGGATGTCTCACCTCGAAACATACTTGGCTGATGTCCCACCTGTAACGTAGCTACATCTGTGCGCAGCCAAAGTAGGAACATTACGCAAAAGTATGAACATCAACCAAAAACTTGATGCGTTCTAGCGGACAGAACATTGCCTATTTGAATGCTCGGATGATAGCTGAACCACCTTAATGTCTTCTACTTCAGACCATAGCATACAATTAGTGTTCTACACTTCTACTTCAGACCATAGCATACAATTAGTGTTCTACACTTCTACTTCAGACCATAGCATAGATGTCACTTCTACTGCTCCCACGAAATGGCACGAGATGATTGTGCCATTTCTCATTACTGGAATATAAGCTGACTAACTGCTATTGAGTAAGATATATGTAGCACATAGCAAACACCCTATAATGTACATTCCTTCTTTATATCATCACACTACAAAAATATCAGTGCACAACAAATAGAAATCTATGTAAAATTGGATGGCGTCCACAACTATTCTTGTAACTTAACAATAAAGTATGTGACATATCATGTTATATATTTTCTTCAAGCCCATAGAACATGTTGTATATTGTCCAAAATATTCCATAGGGATATTTCCTATCTGAAAAGTGCTGAAAAACATCTTTGTTCTGTTGAAATAACTACTAATGACATGAATCAAGAGGTCGTCAAAATTATGAATGAACGTCTCCGAAAATAAAATTTCATCGGATAGTACATCAGAAAATATTCCTTTCAAATATATATTGTGTTCTAGCTAGCATATGAATCTTCATGTTCATTAGGAGGTCACAAATCAGGGGTGAAAATATGTTGGATGAGAAAGGATGGTGCAAGTCTTTTAAAAGCTAAAAAGATGTCTCACCATGTGTTGGATGCTTCAATGCAGTGCGGAACTTGCACGGGAGAAGAACATTACCGGCGGCTAGCCTCGATCTCGCTCGGCCATGTAGGACAAGTCTGAGCCAATGAACCACGTAAAGAATCAAGACGATGACGTTTCGGCCCAAAGCAAAAACAGAGTGGGGGCAAAAGACTCATGGAGAAGATGTTGATACAATAGAAGTACAGAACCTCCATCCACGACTCCCTTTTCTCCCTGCTGTTCTCCAGCCTCCTGCACAACAATACGGAGAACAAACACCAGTCAAGACTAACAAACACGGTATATCAGAGTCGTGGACATTGGAGGGGAGGCGGCTAAAGGTATGCACGACTCAAACATGGATCTGCTGAAGCACGGGCGTGGGAGCGACAGGGCGGCGCCGCGATCCACGCCGTTGGAGCCTCGCATAGAGAGCGTGTCAGGCACCATGAGGAGAGACAGTGCCACTGACGCCATTAGCAATGCCACCAGGATCGCCATGGACGGCTTTCCCCGCCTCCCGACCCGCCCCGTCATCCTGTTTGCCATGTAGTTTATGAGCTAAAACTGAGCATTTACTAAACTGAGGTAAAAAGCATCGAGCATCATCAGCTATAAAACAAACTACATTTTCCTAATAATTAAGATGGCACAGGCATGAAATACCCATTGAACCAGTCATGAGAAATCTGAACCTTCATTGGGTTGCCGTTGTGTAAATAGGAGGCATTTTTGTCTGTGTAACCTTGAGAGCACAGCACCGAGCATGAGAAATCTGAACCTTCCTCAAGTTTCCTTTGTGTAAACGGGAAAATTGAAATCCTTTGCCACACATCTGAACCTTCAGAGAAGCTGCTATCAGGGTTACATAGAGGCAACAAAAACTACTCTCAAAATTTCATTGATAGGCACAGATATTGGTCCTGAGAACAAAATAGACAGTCATGTTATTATTTGACAGAAGAATCTGGCATATTTACCTCAGTTTAATTAAGCTTCCAGAGACTAAAAAATTATGTAGCCATCATTCCAAAAGCTTCGCCAGCATCAAAAGTTGGAGCACCCTACTGAAAGGGATAAGGTAATCTTATCATGTCATTGTAGTAGAAGAAACAGAGACGCTCATATTACTAAATAGCAAGGTTGGTGCAAATGGAATAAGCACAGCAATGAAAAACTGCAGCAGTGGTCGAGAATACCTAGCGCGGCAGTCGCCTGAGTACGGTGGCTTGCCATCTGGGCAGCCATTCTAAGGATGAAGGCGTTGGGCACAAACTTAAAAATGACTCCATGATAAGATAACATAAACCTGTTGCCTGAGGATGAAGCTATCTTACTTGGATTGCCCTAGCTTCAAGTATCCCTGCAATGCAAGCTCACATAAAACACTCGAAATCTTTTGGTCAAAATCCTAGTTCACAAGTGCTCTGCATATAAAATAAGTGCTACAAACTTTACACAGTGATGTGAGGTTGGGTTGGATGAAGTCAACTGTTTTGGGTAATCCACCTACTAAACAGATTCGGTCTTTCCAAATCCTCTATCAAAAACTGCATAATTTTGACTTGGACTCCAAACATAATGTGGAGATCAATCGCAAAAAAAGGAGAGATACGTCCCATGCTTTCTATAGACTATCTATTTGCACTATTTTGATGTACGGTTTAAAAGTAGCAGTCTAATTTAGTTTCACAGTCCAAAAATTAATCTTTATGTGATTCTGTGTACAGTAACCTTGTATGCGGACTTAGACCATGTTACTGTTTGAATTAAACTATGCGTTCAACATGAAAGTTGTAGATATCTTTAGTGGTGAGTAGAGCTAAAAGTGCATGGACAGACTCACTAAATATTAAAGAGACCAATTAGGCTAGTTTTCCCTAGGTTCTGAAACAGCTGCATGCACTCTAACCTTCTGCAGGTTTGGCTCTTGTGCAGATTACATTTAGCTTTTATACTTAAAAAATATTAACAAATCAATATGTTAACCAATATCACCGTCAAATCATCAATGCCCTGCCTGAAGCTCCTATTGCAGTAGAAAAGGTCTACTGGAAACTGCTACTATCTTTGCTGATTTGAGGACACAACAAGTTACACTGGAAACTGCTACTATCTTTGCTGATTTGATTATCAACAGGATTTCGTGATCATCATCTCGCTGATCAGACCAATACTATGCTAATGCTCTGCTAAATTAACCACTGGCTAAAAGGAGAAAATACAGTTTTTTTAATCTAACAAACATGAAAATTCTCATAAGCATATACGTGTAACTATGACAAGATAGCATTATTTTTTGTGGCAAAATTGGACCAAGTATTACCTTCAATCGGCCAGAGGAGGAACATTTGAATTTCCTTGAAAATTTACAATGGACAACCTGCAGCAAACTGACGGGGTGAGGGTAATTGGGAGAGAGATGCAGAGTTGGGGCTCGGCCAGAGGAGGTTAGTCTCCATCGGAATGGCAAGAGTGCAGTAAGCAAATCAGGAGGCTTTGGGATGAAGAAAACTCACCCCTTTGCGGTCAGTCGGATGGGGCGGAGCTCGCGCTTGGTGAAGACACGATCCCCGGCGGCGGCGGCGACGGCGAGGAGGAGGCGGAGATGGCCGGCTCCAGAGGGCCGAACGGGATGTGCAGCTCGCTCCACCCAGGGAGGAAGGATACCTTCCTGGATCCATCCATCCATGCTTGCAGCTTAGACGACTGGCCGTGAGTGGATCTGGAGCCATGGTGGCTGGGGGAGAAGACCGCGGCCGCGGGCACCGTCGCTTGGGAATGGAGGTGGAGGAGGAGGCATCGGCGGCGGCATAAGGCATGGATCGGCCGCGGCACAGGATGGATCGGCCGCAGAGGGGGCGTAGGGCTGGATCGGGCGTGCGAAGGTCTGGTTGGCGGCGGAGACCGATCTGTTGTGGGAACGAGGGATCGATCCTAGGGTTTTTTTGGCACCGGTTTATTTCGCTGGAGGGTACCGAGTAAGCAAAGGTGGGAGGATGCCGAAAATAAAACGGAGGTGGAAGGATGACGAAAATAAACCAGCGAAAATAAACCACGCGGACTATTCACAAACTGCTCATTAGGAGTAGAGATACCTGAGTGTCTGAATGTGACTACGAATTCACAAATCAGGGTGGGTGATCACGTAGGTTCTCGTTCAGAAATCAGCATGCTGCGGAAAGCATAATGAGATATCCTGGAAGTAGGAAATATCCGACCAGCAAGGAGCAGTCATTATTTTGCTACTGGCCTTTGCACACATAACTGAAAGTGGGATCGGTGTTACTTAAATGCTGAAAAGAATCTTCTGACAATAGCAGTCATCAAGGAAACATGAACAGTTTGTGCATAACTTGGCTATTAGCCTTGGCACAAATCAATTAAAAGTGTGATTAGTAAGACAATTACATTATAAAAAACTCAAAGCTTTTACAAAATGATGGCAAAACTGCATACACAAAAGATAACTTTCATAACCAAATATACTATCTAATTGACTAAATTTCCTTTGCTTCCACGTCGTGGAAGTAGGGACGGATTTGTACGCATCTAGCCTGCAATCTGCACTTTGTGCAGCGCCATTGGCAGCGACACCGGAGCGAACCGCTTCGCGACTTCTCGTCGGCTCTCTTCTTCTATGTCCCAGCTCATGACGACTTGTAGAAGGAACGCTACATGCGTTTTCCACAACCTAGAATGAAAAATCTTGGTAGCAAAGGAAAATGTCGAGGAATGAGAAAGAGCAAATGTCTCTTTCTAAATAGCACAGTTAGTATTACAGCAAACAAACCTGCACCAACTGCCTTAACTGAACCTTGAAATCAAGACCTGGTTTAATCTGATCTGGCCAAAATAAGCAGTGAATTCATGGAACATATAGTCATTTTCTAAAAGGAAACATATAGTTAGATTGTCCACTCTAGATCAAAGACTGCAGTTTGAAGGGACTGTCCAATCTACATAAATCATGACCATGTTTTCTACATTTTCCTAACTAAAACAACATTGTTTGAACATTGGCTTAGGCATACTGTAATACAAATTGCAAACTGCTGACAAGTGTTGACCTGTCGTTGGTTTTTGATGACCATATAAATTTACTTGGGTGAAAAGAAAATTTCAGTCATAGTGATAGCTCCAGCCAACAACCAAAAAAGTAGTCTCATTGGTTATAAACATCGAGCAGTCCAAAAAGTTGCCGGCTCTAGAGCAGTATGGAACATCATCATAATCAGATATATCCTGAGAATACTGAAAATGTACAGCCAGCAACATGAACAAAGATAACATGGCACACACTTAAATGATGGGGAAGAAACATGATGTGTTTCTTACAATGAAAAAAATAAGTTATCTCTTCAGTGGTGCAAACACATTATTGCCACAATGGGCATAGAAGTCGCTTTGCAGGCTAAAAGTACTACCTCCGTACCAAAATAAGATATTTGGAAGGCCTGGTACGGAGGTAACACTATTTTTGTTGGTAATAGCACATAGAGCATAATATAGACAACTAAATGAAGTTAAAAATGGTATGTTTAATCATGTAATATCATGCATGTACACTGAAGAAAGGACAGTTGTCTTTGATAGAATTTCCAGTTCACCTGCACTGTGAAAGGACTGGAATCGCATATAAATGCCATTATCCAGTGAAGTAAGGTCTCAATGCCATTCTCCAGCATATGATTGATCACATCCTGGATGCTTTGCATCTACGGAAGAAGAAAATATGTCAACACAGAGCAAGATAAATAACATCTAAACGAAAGTAGTAGAGGATGCTCGGGCCGCTTTCAGATATGTTCTGTTCATTGTTTTTATCTTTGCAACCTGATGGGTCTTTTGGATTAATTGAGAAGCCCACTTGTGATGCCACTGGTATTTAGATTCTGAAGAAACTGTGGATAGAAAACTTAAGTGTGTTTCCCTTGCTTTTAGTAGTCCTTTCATCACCACCTGACGGCTGTTCGATTGCGCATTTGAAAGTGCAACTATCCCTAGGTGGTTTTGGTAATTCATAACAACATATAGCTCATTGAGCTAATGCTATTCCAAGATGACTATTTTCAGGAAAGCTCAATGATTGGCATGGCATGGATGTGAAAGTGGAACCCTCAAAATGCTAAGGACAAAGGATTGGCTCAAGCTCAAAAGCTCAAGACTCTTCATTTTATATTTTAGTGATCCAAGATCACATTGAGTCTTTAGGAAAAGCCAATACTATCAAGGAGGGATGAGGTGTTGCTTAATGAGCCTCTTGCTTCATGTGCTTAGTGATATGCTCCAAAACCCTCAAACTACTTTCCCATATCCACATATGACCTAAACCCTAAGCCAAACTCGGTCCTACCGATTCTTTCTATCCGGCGCCACCGAGTTTCACTTGTCATAAGCCACTGCCAAACCCTAGCAATTCGGTTCTACCGATAGGGATCTCGGTCTCACCGAGATGGGATTGCAAACTCTCTGTTTCCCTTTCGTAACTTTTCGGTCTCACCGAAAGAGCGAATCGGTCCCACCGAGATTGCAATGTAAACTCTTGTTTCCCTTTTGTAACTTTTCGGTCTCACCGAAAGAGCAAATCGGTCCCACCGAGTTTGCCTGACCAACTCTCTGGTTAGCTTATTACCAAACTCGGTCTCACCGAGTTTGTGTAATCGGTCTCACCGAGATTACGTTATGCCCAAACCCTAACCATATCGGTCCTACCGAGTTGCATGTCAGTCCCACCGAAAATCTCTAACGGTCACTAGGTTTACCTTTTCGGTCCGACCGAGTTTGTTGATTCGGTCCCACCGAGATTGGAAAACTGTGTGTAACGGTTGGATTTTGTGTGGAGGCTATATATACCCCTCCACCTCCTCTTCATTCATGGAGAGAGCCATCAGAACACATACACAATTCCAACTCATATGTTCTGAGAGAGAACCACCTACTCATGTGTTGAGACCAAGATATTCCATTCCTACCATATGAATCTTGATCTCTAGCCTTCCCCAAGTTGCTTTCCACTCAAATCTTCTTTCCACAAAATCCAAATCCTATGAGAGAGAATTGAGTGTTGGGGAGACTATCATTTGAAGCACAAGAGCAAGGAGTTCATCATCAACACACCATTTGTTACTTCTTGGAGAGTGGTGTCTCCTAGATTGGCTAGGTGTCACTTGGGAGCCTCCGACAAGATTGTGGAGTTGAACCAAGGAGTTTGTAAGGGCAAGGAGATCGCCTACTTCGTGAAGATCTACCGCTAGTGAGGCAAGTCCTTCGTGGGCGATGGCCATGGTGGGATAGACAAGGTTGCTTCTTCGTGGACCCTTCGTGGGTGGAGCCCTCCGTGGACTCGCGCAACCATTACCCTTCGTGGGTGGAGCCCTCCGTGGACTCGCGCAACCGTTACCCTTCGTGGGTTGAAGCCTCCATCAACGTGGATGTAGAATAGCACCACCTATCCGAACAACGGGAAAAACATCCGTGTCTCCAATTGCGTTTGAATTCTCCAAACCCTTCCCTTTACATTCTTGCAAGTTGCATGCTTTACTTTCCGCTGCCAATATACTCTTTGCATGCTTGCTTGAATTGTGTGATGATTGCTTGACTTATCCTACAATAGCTAAAATCTGCCAAGAACTAGAATTGGGAAAAGGTTAAGTTTTTATTTGGTCAAGTAGTCTAATCACCCCCTCCTCTAGACATACTTTCGATCCTACAAGTGGTATCAGAGCTTTGGTCTCCATTTGCTTTGATCTCCATAGCTTTTGGTGGTCATAGCCTTGGTTTCACAACCTAGGAGAGTATGGCGTCTAGCGAGGGAAATTATCACCGTAGAGGTCCTTACTTTGATGGTACTAATTTTGCTAGTTGGAAGCATAAGATGAAAATGCATATTCTTGGACATAACCCCGCCGTTTGGGCTATTTTGTGTGTTGGTTTGCAAGGTGACTTCTTTGATGGGAAAGAACCAAACCGTGAAGCTACCGCGGATGAGTTGAAGATGTTGTAATACAATGCTCAAGCTTGTAATATTCTCTTCAACGGATTATGCCCCAAAGAATTCAACAAAATCAGCCATCTTGAGAATGCAAAGGAAATTTGGGACACTTTGATTGATATGCACGAAGGTACCGACTCCATCAAGGAATCCAAGTTGGATGTGCTTCAAAGTCAACTTGACAAGTTCAAAATGAAGGATGGTGAAGGTGTCGCTCAAATGTACTCTAGGCTTGCTCTCATCACAAATGAGATTGCCGGATTAGGAAGTGAAGGGATGACCGATAGATTCATCATCAAGAAGATTCTAAGAGCCTTGGATGGAAAATATGATACCGTGTGCACATTGATCCAAATGATGCCCAATTACAAAGATCTCAAGCCAACGGAGGTGATTGGAAGAATTGTTGCTCATGAGATGTCACTTAAGGATAAAAAGGAACTTCACAACAAATCAAGTGATGCCTACAAAGCCTCATGTGAAGCCCCTACATCATCAAGTGAGAAACAAAACTTCAATGAAGAATTGAGCTTAATAGTGAAGAACTTCAACAAGTTCTACAAGAGTAGAAGCAAAGATAGAAGCTTCAAGTCAAGGTCCTACAATGACAAAAGATCTTCTAGTCGAGAGCGAAACTGCTACAGTTGTGGAAGACCCGGACACTATTCCAATGAGTGTACGGCTCCCTACAAGAGAAGAGAAGATTCTCCAAAAAGAAGAAGCAAAGAATCACCACCAAGAGAGAGACGGAGTAGAGATGATTGTTATGAACGAAGATACTCACGGAGAAGTAAGGATTCGGAAAGGAAGGAAAAATCATCAAGGAGCTACACAAAACGAAGACATCAAGCTCATGTTGGTGACTGGGTATCCGGCTCCGACTCCGACAGCCACTCCGAGAGAAGTTATCACTCCGACTCCGAAGATACTCAAGATGAAGGTGTTGCCGGTCTAGCACTTGTGTCAACCAACTCCTACGACATATTTGACTCACCAAATGAAGGAATAGGAAGATGCTTCATGGCCAAAGGTCCTAAGGTAACACACCCCGAGTATGTTGATTTCAATAGTGACGAAGATGACTTGTTAGGTGATGATTTGCTTGTTGACAACTCTAGTGATGAATACTATGATGAAACGTCAATTAATCATGCTAATCAAGATAAAACGAATGACAATGATAAGGAGAAGATTGAGGCTCTAACTAAAGAACTAAACACTCTTAAGTTAGCTCATGAAACTATCTTCGAAGATCATCGAGAACTTTTAAGAGCTCATGAGAAATTACGCTTTGAAAAGCTCAATCTTGAGCAAGAGCATGAGTTCTTAAAAATAATCAATAATGATCTCCGCAAGAAAAGTTCTTCTTACATTGCCAAGCGTTTACTCTTATCCACTTACATGCCTCAAGTCAAGTCTAGTAACAAGAACAAGAAAGATTCTTCCTCTAGCAGTAACAATGATCATGCTAAATCCAATATTGTTGCTTCTAGTAGTTCTCTTGATTCCACTAATGATTCTCTTAGCCAAGTTACACTTGATCAAGAAAATAGCTTATTGAAGGGAATTATAGAGAAAGGAGTGTACAAAAGCCTTGCCGGGAGTAAACAATTCGAGGAAATTGTGCGCAAGCAAGGAATGCACCGGAAGAATCAAGGTGTTGGTTTTGAACGAAAGTTCAATGCCAATGGAGTTGAGTGGGAAGAAGATCAATACCCCAAGACAAAGTTTGTTCCTCAACAAGAGAAGTATGATACTTCTTTCAAGGGGACACAAGCTCAAGATGATCTTCCACCACAAGACTACAAGCAAAAAGGCAAGGACAAGCTTCAAGAGGAAATTGATGCATTTGAAGAAGCTCCTAAGACCTTAGTCAAGTGGATTCCCAAGACTACTTCAAGTTCCACTTCATCAAGTACGACTACAACTCTAAGGATTCCCATCAAAATGGTGTGGATCCAAAAGAAGAAGAACTAGAGAGTTCTTGAGGGTAACTCCGCCAACATACTTCACTCTTATCATTTTGGCAAGAACAAGTGCAATCAACTTCCACATCTTGCACTAGTTCAAGGAGTCACAAACCCTCTTGTTGGTAAGACAAGGGACAAGGTAACCTAAAAGTTTTCATGGACATCATCTTGTGTGTGCATCACTCTATGTCTATGGATATCCTTGTTTGTTCCTTGTGGGACTAACCCATGTAGGTATTGAAAGTGCAATTCACTCAAATGGATAGCTCCAAGTGATCTACATCAACATTGAGCATCCACATCTTCAACATCTACATGAAGTCATCATCGACAAAACCCGAGGTTAGTTCATCCCTCTAAGAGGGGATATCACATCTAGGGGGAGCTTTACTCTAAGACTTGAGCTAAAGCAACTCTAAAGATGTGAACATAACAATGCTTTATGTAAAAGTGGTAACCCCACTTGAGCTTAAACGATGAGTATGACCTATGATCAAGTGTTCTCACTTGACTCCTAAGTCAATATACTCATATATAGATGACCTTGTCATCGCAAATTGCTTGATAGATGCTAGAATTGGTTGTGCATGCCTTATCACATATTTCATTTGCCATCTTATTGTGTGAGCATGCTGGTTGCATATTTTACTCATTCAAGGACATCCACTTGTTGTTTTGATTGTTTGGTTTTATTTCCTTTTGCCAAGTGGATGGACAAGAATGCCTAAGAACCTCCTCTAGCTATCTATGCTTTTCTCGTCTCAAACTCTATTCATGCTACATCACAAAATTTGATCAAGTCAGATTCGAACCACTCTGTGTGAGGAGCGCTCGGAGTCCCCGATTCGTCATAGACTTAAACTTCCAAAACCTCTTTATGATTCTCGGTCTGACCGATACCCTACTTTCGGTCCTACCGAGATCATTAAGTTGATCTAGGTTTTCGATCTCGGTGCAATCGATTTGAACCATTCGGTCACACCGAGTTGCAACAACTGTATATAGTTTTGCATCTCGGTGCCACCGAGTTGTTCCACTCGGTCACACCGACAGGGTCGGGCTATATATAGTCACGGGCAAAAATTTGGAAATTTCTCCGAACCCCTTCGCCCGCGCGATAGCCTGCTCTGCCAACTTGGTCTCTGGATCGTCTCCTCGCCGCCAGCCGCCTCCAGTCGCTGGTCTCCCTCGTCATCAACGGAAATTCAACCCTGCCGTTGCCGCCGTAGTGAGTCTCCGCCGAACTAGGGTATGGACTCGATCTTTGTGCTATTCCCCAATCCGATTCTTAGCACATTGTGATCATCATGATTCTTGCCACGTTTGTTAAACTTCTATCCAGTCAATGAACTCGTAGATTAGGTTTAATTCGAAAATTTTAGGGTTAGGTTTCCGCCGAAACCATCTCGGACCCACCGAGTTAAAAAACTCAGTCCCACCGATTTGGCTTATGCCATTGCACAAATGAGACTCGGTCTGACCGAGAATTACTTATCGGTGTGACCGATTTTGGAACTCTGTGAAACCCTAGCAGTCTCGGTGCCACCGAACTGTGACTCGGTCTGACCGAGTTCACTAGTTTAGGTGCCAAAACTGCTTCGGTATCACCGAGTTTAGAAATCGGTAGATCCGAGATGCTTTCAGTGGGAAACTAAAACTAAGTTTTTGAATTATTCTTTTGCAAAAATCTCTGCATTTTGTGATGCTCATCCACTCTACCTCATCTATAAACTATTCACAGGGTCAGCAGTCAGCTTGTTCATCATGTCAGACCAAAGTGATAGCCAGAACATGTCAGAACAGCCAGTGCAGATGAGTGAGGGCACTAGTCCCTCAAGTTCTTCAGATGAAGGCAGCAGGAGCACCCCTAGCAATCTGCCAAAAGCTGCCACAAGACAAAGGAAGAAGAGAACCTCGGACTCAGAAGATGAGGATTATGTGGCAGAAGAGAAAGCAACTTCCAAGAGAGTTGAGCCAGCACAGGGCATAAAACCAGGGATGAAGATCAAAAGGCCAGCAGGCAGGCAGCCTATGTCAAAGGCCAGAGCTTCAACTGAGAAGCCCACTCCCATTGAGCCAGTTGCTGCTGAAGGCAAGAAGAGGAAAGAAAGGGTGAAAAAAACTGTAGCCAGAGTGCTTGGCAAGGCTTCCATCATGAAAGAAGAGGAAGAAGAAGAGGTTGCTGCACCAGCACCTAAGGCACCCAAGCTAATGGGTGATGCTATCAAATCAGGGGCTACTGCATCTAAGCCCAAGGAAGCACCCAAGGCTGCATCAAAGGTCAAGACAGCTCCAAACAGAAATACGAGGAGCATACCTGCAACTGAAAAGAATAAGGCCCCAGTGCCTGAAGCTGCTGAAGAAGATGATGAAGAGCATGTTCTGAGAAAGCTCAAGCCCAAGATCCCAGACCACAATGATGCTCATCCTGTGGCTGAGAACATGAAGCTCAGAAGAGACTCAGGGCTGAGGAAGTGGAGAGAAGAAGATCTGTATGCTTCAAGGAGAAGAACTACTGTTGATTACAGGTTTCACACTAAGGAACAGCAGGACTTCTATGAGACAGTTTTGTTGGACAAGAAGCCCATAGTTTGTGACATGAGATGGGTTGATTGGCAGTACATCAAGGACAATGAAGAACACTACCCTGGAGTGTATGACAGCTTCAATGCTTGTGGAGTAGCAGACTTTGTTGGGCAGAAGCTCACAAAGTGGAACGAGGAACTCATCATGCAGTTCTACTCCACAGCCAATTTCTATCCAGATGGCAGGATTGTATAGATGTCAGAGGGTACGAGGTACCAGTCTACAGTTGCTGAATGGGCTCAGCTGATTAATGCCCCAGAAGAGCAGGAAGATGACTTGGATGTATATGCCAAGAAGAAGATGGATCATAACTCAATGTCAAACATGTACAAGGAAATTCCAAATGAAGCACTTGACACTTTCAAGTTTGGCTCAGTACACTATTTTCTGTCAGGGCTGCCAACCATCAATTGGATACTGAGGCACACCTTGTTGCCCAAGTCAGGTGATCACAAGATGATCAGAGGCCATGCGATCAATTTGCTTCACATATTTGATGTGCCACAGAAGTTCAAAGTGATGAGCCTCATGGTAGAGACCATTAAGAGGACAGCAGCTGATCAGAAGAGGAGCTGTGGATATGCCCCACAAATTCAGGAGTTAATCAACTCCAGGATGGGCACAGGCATATACTTATTGGACAAGGAACACCTACCCATCCATCTAGACTTTGAAGATAATCAGGTGGTCATGACTGAGAATGAACCATCATCAGTTCAAGCACAAGCAAAGAAGGAGCAGGCGAGGAAGGAGAAAGCTGCCAAGATGCCAACTCAAGAGGAGGCATCTGAGTATTTCTTGAAAACCAAACAAGAGCAGCTTGGTTACTTGATTGCATCCACCCTGCGGATTGAGCAAGGACTAGCCACCCTAACTCAGAACCAGGCAAGCTTAGAGAGGATCATGGAACAAAAGTGCTATGACTTGGATGTCAAAGTGACAGAGATTCAGACTGCAGTGGAGCAGCTCCAGGATGACATGCAGGAGAGGAGAGGCAAGACTACAACTGATGCCTTTGTCAGAGTGCCACGAGGTCCGAGGTCGTCTACAGTGCCAGTTGCTGACCGCAGAGCCACCACGTCTGCACCAGCTACAGCCTCAGTTCCACCAGCTCCAGCGTCCACTTCAGCCTTGACTCCGACCACGTCTACAGAAGGCTTCGTCCTTGGAGTGCTCCGGACTCCACCACCACCTGAAGATCAAGCCTGAGTGTCGACTTAGCACTATGCATTTTCTAGGAACTTTTTGGTAACTTGTTGCCAAAGGGGGAGAAAATGTATAGATCATAGGCTTCGAGAGAGAGTGTTGCTTTTAGTGTTGCTTTTATTCTCTCTTGTTTTATTTGGTGATTTTTCGAACTTTGTTTGCTTTTGTGTGAGATACTATGTCATTGCTCGTGAGACATTGATGATCATGTGTTTGATCATAAGCTACACTTAATGTTTGCTTAATATTATCATCTTATCTATCTTATGTGATCATTCACTATTCTTGGTGATGAGTGCATGTATTTCATTCTTATCATTTTAAGCGCTCCACCAAGATGTATGTGACATGGAAGAGTAACCCATGACTCTAACTCTTTGTGCATTTGCAGTCCAAAGCAAATTTTAAATATGCACAAATTTAGGGGGAGCTCTTACTTGTCACATACTTCTCAAAGCGACGATATATTTCATGCTTATTATCATTTGTCGAATCTTTGATCTATATGTTGTCATCAATTACCAAAAAGGGAGAGATTGAAAGTGCAACTATCCCTAGGTGGTTTTGGTAATTCATAACAACATATAGCTCATTGAGCTAATGCTATTCCAAGATGACTATTTCAGGAAAGCTCAATGATTGGCATGACATGGATGTGAAAGTGAAACCCTCAAAATGCTAAGGACAAAGGATTGGCTCAAGCTCAAAAGCTCAAGACTCTTCATTTTATATTTTCGTGATCCAAGATCACATTGAGTCTTTAGAAAAAGTCAATACTATCAAGGAGGGATGAGGTGTTGCTTAATGAGCCTCTTGCTTCATGTGCTTAGTGATATGCTCCAAAACCCTCAACTACTTTCCCATATCCACATATGACCTAAACCCTAAGCCAAACTCGGTCCTACCGATTCTTTCTATCCGGCGCCACCGAGTTTCACTTGTCATAAGCCACTGCCAAACCCTAGCAATTCGGTTCTACCGATAGGGATCTCGGTCTCACCGAGATGGGATTGCAAACTCTCTGTTTCCATTTCGTAACTTTTCGGTCTCACCGAAAGAGCGAATCGGTCCCACCGAGATTGCAATGTAAACTCTTTGTTTCCCTTTTGTAACTTTTCTGTCTCACCGAAAGAGAAAATCGGTCCCACTGAGTTTGCCTGACCAACTCTCTGGTTAGCTTATTACCAAACTCGGTCTCACCGAGTTTGTGTAATCGGTCTCATCGAGATTATGTTATGCCCAAACCCTAACCATATCGGTCCTACCGAGTTGCATGTCAGTCCCAACCGAAAATCTCTAACGGTCACTAGGTTTACCCTTTCGGTCCGACCGAGTTTGTTGATTCGGTCCCACCGAGATTGGAAAACTGTGTGTAACGGTTGGATTTTGTGTGGAGGCTATATATACCCCTCCACCTCCTCTTCATTCATGGAGAGAGCCATCAGAACACATACACAATTCCAACTCATATGTTCTGAGAGAGAACCACCTACTCATGTGTTGAGACCAAGATATTCCATTCCTACCATATGAATCTTGATCTCTAGCCTTCCCCAAGTTGCTTTCCACTCAAATCTTCTTTCCACAAAATCCAAATCCTATGAGAGAGAATTGAGTGTTGGGGAGACTATCATTTGAAGCACAAGAGCAAGGAGTTCATCATCAACACACCATTTGTTACTTCTTGGAGAGTGGTGTCTCCTAGATTGGCTAGGTGTCACTTGGGAGCCTCCGACAAGATTGTGGAGTTGAACCAAGGAGTTTGTAAGGGCAAGGAGATCGCCTACTTCGTGAAGATCTACCGCTAGTGAGGCAAGTCCTGTGTGGGCGATGGCCATGGTGGGATAGACAAGGTTGCTTCTTCGTGGACCCTTCGTGGGTGGTTGCTTCTTCATGGACCTTCGTGGGTGGAGCCCTCCGTGGACTCACGCAACCATTACCCTTCGTGGGTGGAGCCCTCCGTGGACTCGCGCAACCGTTACCCTTCGTGGGTTGAAGTCTTCATCAACGTGGATGTAGGATAGCACCACCTATCTGAACCACGGGAAAAACATTCGTGTCTCCAATTGCGTTTGAATTCTCCAAACCCTTCCCTTTACATTCTTGCAAGTTGCATGCTTTACTTTCCGCTGCCAATATACTCTTTGCATGCTTGCTTGAATTGTGTCATGATTGCTTGACTTGTCCTAAAGTAGCTAAAATCTGCCAAGAACTAAAATTGGGAAAAGGTTAAGTTTTTATTTGGTCAAGTAGTCTAATCACCCCCCTCTAGACATACTTTCGATCCTACAGCATTGACGAAGGCATGTATGCAGTTTCTCAATTTGGCGAAATAGATAATTTAACTAGGAATTTCTACCATGAATAACTACTACAAAGTTTGCTCAGTTTCAGCAGCCGAGCAATGTCGGGTAGCCCATTCTCATCGCTGGAAACTATGACATGAGAATATCTCCATGTTCATTTTCTCTATGGATGTAGTAACTAACCATCATTAGGTTACACGACAACCATGATTAGATGAAGTATGATATCCCCTTACGTGAAAGACAAAACCTTTATAAGTTGGAGTCTGGCTTGGACCTTATTTTCTTATTTATAATCTATTACTGTAACTTTTATAATGTAAAGCCTCTCTGTTTTGTCGTCCAAAAATTGGGAAGCAAGAAACAGAATTATCTCTGTACTGAAAAGAACTACAAAATCTAAAAGGATTTACCTATTAGCGCTTGAAGTCGTCCAGGTAGATGACTATCAAGCATAATGCAGTATTCAGCAACCATCATTTCAAGGCGATTTACATACAATTGCATGTTCTACACGTTCGGAAGTAGTACCACTGTGCATGGAGCTCCCTGATGCAGCTGATATGGATGCATACCTGGAAAGAACACAAGGACAAAGTATACAGGGGATATTGCTTGACACCGGCTCATGTGCTTCACCAGCTAAGGGAAGACCTTGGGATTGGGCATGTCGTGCACTGTTCCAGAATCTTCATGATGCTAATGCTAGAACGGCCAATAGAACCTGATTGAGAAATCACCGTTTTCCTTCCTAGTCCTCTAGTGATGTTTGGTGGGGCAACCCATTGTTGCTGTAGGTACATTAGGTAAAGCCTGTACTCCTTTTTCTTCCATTATTATTCAGCTGCAGATGCAAATCATCTAATGGGTAAGATGTATTTTTTTTCTTTGCCATACCAAAAAAGGATGTAGTTACTTACCATCCTACCATCATTCAGTTACACAACAATCCTGATTAGGAGAAGTATGATATCCCCTTCTGTGAAAGACAAAATATTTAGAAGTAGTAGTCCCACTTGGACCATATTTTCTTGTTAAAAATCTATTAGTTCTTAAAATGTAAAACTTCTTTATTTTTCACATCCAAGTATTGGGAAGCACCAAACAATATTATGTTTGTACTGAAGAAAGAAGAACAAAACCTAAAAGGATTAAGTTATTGGTGCTTGAAGGTCATCCAGGTAGATGACTATAATTGTAACATTCAGCAACCATCATTCCAAGGCGATTTACTTCATACAATTCATCTACTACATGTGTGTTGCGTTTCCACATCAATATCACCTTTATTTGTAACTGGCATATTTATAGGACAGGTTCTGTAATACATAAAAACTCTAGGTCTAATACTACATTTTAAATTGTGAAGCAAAATTCAAGATTATCAGGCCCAATGGAATCTCATATGTCAATGAGTTACATCTAGTTGAACTGAACACACTTGCACACGGTTACAATATAATGACAACATGATAAAGAGCCGCAATTTTCCTTTCATATAAAGGAAAGGGGAATATATTACTGTCACAGTAAGATTGGATAGGATGAAAGTATAATTTCCGTTGAAAAGCTCACTCTGATAAAAAAAGTGTACCAAATTGGGGAACTTTTAGGCAGTCAAATTTTTCTATGAAGTGGTACAGTAGAAAGAAGAATTTACCTAGGCAGAATCAAGCCGGCAGTTCGAAGAACATCACCTCGCCTCACAATAGGGTGGCAGCGATGTTCACCATTGGAACCAGGCAGATGGGTCCGACGGCAGATAGAGTGTGCCTAGAAGGAGTGGCTGGTGGCGAAGCCAGCGGGGTTGGGGAAACCAATGTCGAGGTGGAAGCAGCGGGGAGGAGTCCCGGAGGCGCCATGGTAGAAAGGTCGGGGAGCCGCCAATGGCCGCGACGTCGAGTGCCGCCGGCGGTAGAAGGCCGCGGGTCCCCGGTAGTGGATGGGCGCTGGTGTGTTGGCACTTGGTGTAGGGGTAGGCGTGGCGGCGGGGTAGGAGGAGGCGGCGGCCGGCTGTGAGGGGCGGGGCTGGGCTGGATGTCCAGATGAGATCGAGAGGAAGGCTGGGTTTGTTTTTCTATTCTATCACTCGTACCGCTCCAGGTTGAGTTAATATGAGGACTGCGGGCCGAATTATTCCCTCCATTCCATAATGTAGTGCTTTCTCTATTCTCGAGCTTCAACTTTGACCGTAAATTTAATTATCAAGACCGATTGCGGCGGGAGCAAAAGTTATATCAGTGAATTCGTATTCGAAAGAAGTTTTCAATTATACAATTTTTTCTCCCGCCGCAGTCGGTTTTGTTGCTTAAATTTATGGTCAAAGTTGGACCTCGGGAAGCGCGGGCGCACTATATTTTGGAATGGAGGGAGTACTAAATAGTACAGCGACCTTTGTGTAGAAAGGACGTGACGGTGAAAACGTGCTAACATCATGCTATTAGTACCACCTCGTTTATATTACGATTTTGTCTATACGAATCCTAAAAGCATATTACGACTGGGCGAAAGTGTATTATGACGGTGAACTCACGGAGTCAATCCGTACTTTATTATTAGGGAAAGATTTATCATGATATAAGGAAATATAAAATAACAACTTTATTATTGCCTCTAAAGCATATTTCCTTCGAGACCATCTCGTCAATAGACATTATTGGGTGTGGCATGGCCCCAGCCCGTTTCCATTGGTACGCCTCATCAAAAGAGATCGTGCCCCGGATTTCTAGTGATATCATTAATGAAATAACACCTTAATATCTGTCACATATACTGCACAATGTTTTGGGGAATGACGCCTTCATTTTGAGGTGAAGCGACCCTGATCTTTGACTGACCTATAAAAAGGGAAACGGTGAATTGATTCCACCTACGCTCCCATTGCCTGCTCCAATGGCAAGAACCTCATGCAAGCCAATGGCTCTGAGATATGTTTTGAGCTCCAACTCTTCCCTTCTTCTCCCCCACTACCAAAGATGGTCGGAAAGGGAAGGAAGTGGATGCATTCTAATGTCATCACTAACACCATCACGATGCTCTGGGCTGATGGATATCTTCCCCTTAGGGTCAGGTGTCAATCCCCTGTTGAGGCGGGCGCAACCGCTCGACTTCTGTCGTTCCCACCCCTCACAAAGGGGAGTGGGTAATCTTTGTTTCCCACCTCGTCCGAGGTCTGGGTTTTCCCCCTTCATCCTTTTGTACGGGATCTCATGTTTTATGATGGGCTGGATTTCCACCATCTCGCCCCAAACTCGATTATCCACATCTCCACATTCATAATCTTTTGTATGGGATCGCATCGAACCACACTTCGGGTTGTGGCTCTCAGCTTGCAAATTGTGGTGGGGCCATGATCAGTAAACTCACCAATGTCATCTGACCGAAGGGCACATTTGTCGAGGCGGTGAAGCTCTGGCAACAAGAATGGTTTTATGCGGCCGACCAATCCTCGGAGAATCAAGGAGAGGTCCATGTCTTCTCGGCTGGGCCACCAAGGAGGTTGTTCTCTTGGACAAACAAGGGACTCAACTAGGGGAATGTAACACCCTCGATGCGACTATAGCTCCCACGTGTCGAGGCACGACTTAGAGACATAATCGCATTGAAGGCATATGTCGCAAGTTAGGCAATCTTCACAACATCCCATGTAATAAGATAATAAAAAGGGAGATAACATAGTTGGCTTACACTCGCCACGTCAATCAAGTGCATAAATAACATTACATCATCCAAGTCACTCATGGCCCGACTATGGCGCCAAAATAAAAGAGAACCCAACATGCGACACGGTCCTAATCACCCCCAACTAGGCACCACTACTGATCATCGGGAAAGGAAACATAGTATCGTTGAGAGTCTTCGTCGAACTCCCACTTGAGCTCATACGCGTCTCCTGGAGCGGAATCATCAGGCCCTGCATCTGGTGTAATAGTAATCTGTGAGCCACAGGGACTCAGCAATCTCGCACCCTCGCGATCAAGACTATTTAAGCTTATAGGTATTGCAAGGTAAAATATGAGTGGAGCTGCAGCAAGCGACTAGCAAGTATGGTGGCTAACTTATTCGCAAAAGAGAGCGAGAAGAGGAGGCAAAGCACGAGCGAGAAACTAGAGAATAACCTGCGCAAACATTACTCCAACACCGTGTCCACTTCCCGGACTCCGCCGAGAAGAGGCCATCACGGTAACACACTCAGTTGATTCATTTTAATTAATTAAGGTTCAAGTTATCTACAACCGGACATTAACAAATTCCCATCTGCCCATAACCCCGGGCACAGCTTTCGAAAGTTCAAACCCTGTAGGGGAGTCCCAACTTAGCCCATGACAAGCTCTCACGGTCAACGAAGGAATAGACCTCCTCCCAAGACGTTCCGATCAGACTCGGTATCTCGGTAACTCAAGACACTTCGACAGGTTAAAACAAGACCAGCAACACCGCCCGAATGTGCCGACAAATTCCGATAGGAGCTGCACATATCTCCTTCTCAGGACACACTCAGATGAGACTACATACGAGTAAAACCAACCCTCAAGTTTTCCCGTGGTGGCCCCGCAGGCAGCTCAGTTCGGACCAACACTCAGAGGGAGCACTGGCCCTGGGGGTTAAAATAAGATGACCCTTGGGCTCCGGTAACCCAAGGGAAAAAGAGGCTAGGTGGCGAATGGTAAAACCAAGGTTGGGCATTGCTGGAAAAACTTTAATCAAGGCGAACTATCAAGGGGTTCCCATTATAACCCAACCGCGTAAGGAACGCAAAATCCGGGAACATAACACCGATATGACGGAAAACTAGGGCGGCAAGAGTGGAACAAAACACTAGGCGAGAGGCCGAACCTTCCACCCTTTACCAAGTATATAAATGCATTTAAGATAACATAGCAATATAATAATATCCTAACAATTAAATAAAAGATGTTCCAAGAAGGAACGGCCTCCAATCTTCACCTGCAACTAGCAACGCTATAAGAGGGGCTGAGAAAAGCGGTAACATAGCCAATCAACGGTTTGCTAGGACAATGGTGGGTTAGAGGTTTGACATGGCAATTTGGGAGGCTTGCAAGCAAGTGGTAGGCATCGTAGCAATGGCATAGCAAAAGAGTGAGCAAACTAGCATAGCAAAGATAGTAGTGATTTCGAGAGTAAAATCATCTTGCCTGCACAGTTGTCAGAGTTGACTGGATCCTCGAAAGCAAACTCAACGGGCTCCTCGTTAGCGAACTCGTCTCCCGGCTCTACCCACACAAGACAAATAAGCAACGAGGATACAATCAACCACGTGCAAACTCAAACAACACAATGCAAAGATGATATGCTATGCGGGATGCGATGTGGGATGCAAAATGCAAGATATGACAGGAAATGCATGAACCTGGCCTCAACTTGGAAAACCAAATGTGCCACTGGAAAGATGAGATGAAATCGCTTGAAAACGATATAAAGAACGCCGGAATCGGAGTTACGGTTTGGAAATGGCAAGCTATTCAAAAATGACACCGGTCTGCGATTTACAGCAAGTGGGCATCTAAATGCAATGAGATGAACATGCTACAGCACCCAAACATGACAAAAAAATACATGGCAGGGATGCACACAAGATTCTTAACAAAAGTCTAGCACTGAGCTACGGCCAAATCATCCATTAACAGGTTCAAACAAGCATGGCAAAAACGCAAATGGTAAAACAGATCTCAGACTTAGTGAAATTAACACTTGTCTGGAATTTCAGATCATATAGCCCTCTTCGGAGCAACAAAACAACATGCTACAGGACCTGAACATGACAAGGAAAGACATGGCATGGAGCTACTCAACAAGCTTAACAAAAGTCCCTTAGTGACCTTGTGCCAAAAGGGATCACAAAATATACTAACAAGCACACGAACATAGCAAAAACATAATCAGTTTTCAGACTTGGTGAAAACTGAGACATGCTGAAACATAACTCACGAAGGCATGTTTACGAGCTCGATGCACTCACCACCGTGCAAGTCATGGCAAGACAAGCATACATCCATCAAGAAGGCACAAAATACAAGCTAGACATGGCCAGAACAATGGCATAGCATGCACGGATCAACTACAATAACATCGGCAAAATCGCAAACAAGTTGACGATCTGCCCAGATTCGCAACGAAGCAAAAGTAGAGCTCGATTGACTCAAGCTAGGTTGCTCCATTATTGCAAACAAAGACATGAATGGATAGAGCACTACAATATTAACAAAACTCCCTTAATGATCATCCTCAAAAGAGGCACGGATCACTAGGAAACAACATGAACATATGGCATCATGAACTAAACAATCCCAGGACTTAGTGAAATCATCAAGTCCCTGAAAACAGAATTAGCAAGTGCACCACTTTGCAAGCTTGCACAAGTCACCACACACATCCTAAAAATACATGGGTTGCACCTCTGGAAAGATGACAAAATCCTTAACAAAACATATATAGAACTCACGGGCATAGCATGCACACATTAATCATGGCAAAAATGACAAAAGTGCTAAACGGAGTAACAGATCTGACAATTAACTCAAGTAGCCCTCTTCTAATAGCATTTCGGGCAACAAGATGAGCTCAAATGAAAATGATGCAATGGAATGGAATAATGTACTCTCTGAGATGAACATTTTGATATGCTATATGCATGAATCGGAGCTGCGGATGCAAAGTTACGGAGCCGCGAACATGGGCATATGAACTAAAAATTCTAGGACTTAGAGAAAAAAACAACTCTCAGATCAGATCTAGGGTTTCGGGGCACGCGGACCGAGGTGGCGGCGGCACTGTTCACGTCAGAACCGAGGTCGCCGGCGATGGCGTCGTGGTGGCCGGTGGGGAGAAGAGGGGAGGCGAGGCCGGTCGGTGGAGGCGGCGTCGGCCGTGGAGAAGAAGGGCGACGCGGGCGGTGGAAGACGACCCGGGCGGCGGCTGCGCCTACGGGCCTCGGGGGCCGGCTGCGGGCCTCCCGGGCCAACGCGGTGAGCGGCGGCGCGCGGCCACGTGGCAGCGTCTGACTGGGCGCGGGGGCGGTGGATGTTGTCCGGCCCACTCCGGACACGTCCGGCGGCGGCGGATCTGGGATTTTTAGGGTTAGGGGGAGAGGGTCCGCGAGTTGGAATGGGGGGTGTATATATAGGCATAGAGGGAGCTAGGAGAGTCCAAATGAGGTGCGGTTTTCGGCCACGCGATCGTGATCGAACGCTCTAGGACATGGAGCAGAGTTTGGTGGGTTTTGGGCCAAATTGGAGGGGTGTTGGGCTGCAACACACACGAGGCCTTTTCGGTCCTTCGGTTAACCGTTGGAGTATCAAACGAAGTGCAAATGGTACGAAACTTGACAGGCGGTCTACCGGTAGTGAACCAAGGCCGCTTGGCAAGTCTCGGTCCAATCCGGAAATGTTTAATCCCCACACACGAAAGAAAGTTAGAAATGACCACCAGAGGAGAATGAAGCGCCGGAATGCAAAACGGACAACGGGGAAAATGCTCGAATGCATGAGACGAACACGTATGCAAAAGCAATGCACATGATGACATGATATGAGATGCATGACAAAGACAACAACACACGGAGACAAAGACCCGAACCCGAGGAAAATAAATATAACTTAACGCCGGAAACGGCAAGAGTTGGAGTACAAATAGGGAAAGTTACATCCGGGGTGTTACAGGGAACTAGAAGGAAGTGAAGGCGCTTTAGGGAAAGCTCAAGGCCGTGGTTGGCATGGGTGTCCAGTTGTTGTATATAGTCCATGTGATACTCCATGGCCGCATTCTTCCACTCCAGATCTGAGCTGCTCCTATGTGGGAGTACAAGTCGGAAGACGGGGCGGTGATCTAGAGTTTTTCCGAGGAGTTGACGTCGGCCGGATGTGGAGGCTTCTGTTCAAGCCCAAGAAGAACACCTTTCCCTCCATGTCCGAAGGCTTTGATTTAAGTCATGCCAAGCCTATTGCCAAGGTAACCTCCACTCTTAGTTTGTTTAGTGTATTTCCACCATTTCTTTTTCTTGCGAACAGTGGCCGACTTTATGCCTTTTACACAGATTTGGCGTGTGCAAGCTGTGAAGATGAAGCACTTGGCACTTCTCCTATAGGATCCCAGGACCCCTGAGCTGATACTAAGATTAGATTGGGTCTGTCCATCCACTACTGCAGGAGACTGCTAACGTGACACTATGATCAGAGACCCTTCGCTGAAACTGTGTGCAATGCAATAATCGCAAACGGTGGTGTAAAAAATCGTCAAAGAAGGTGCAAAACATTTGCGATGATGGATGCATCAAACACGGTTAAGATTTTAGTTGCGTGTGCGATGCAGCGCATACGGTTAATCCATTGAAACTGTCTGCGATGAGACAGAACAATAGAAATGGGCAGCCATAGCAATGTGTGTGCGATGCAGGACACACGGTTAATCCATTCGAACTGTTTGCGATGAGGTAGAACAACAGAAACGGGTAGCCATATCAATGTGTGTGTGATATACGGCATACGGTTAACTCGGACGAACTGTTTTCGATTAGGGAACACAACAGAAACGGTTCAACTTAACAAGATGTGTGTGATATGCAGCATATAGTTCACATGGATGAACTGTTTGTGATGAGCCAAAAGAACACAAACGAGTCATGTAAACAAGATGTGTGTGATACGTGGCAAACAGCCGACTCAGATGAACTGTTTGCGATGAGAAATTACAACACAGACGGTTAATACAGTTACTTCGTGTGTGATTCTTTGTGTACAAAAAACTTTGAGAAATGCAAACTAGTTGCTTGCGGTGGCTAGGAGTATCGCACACGATGCGTCTGCGAGTACTCGTGTGCGATGATTAGTATGTTACACATACGTTTCCTTATGTGAACATGTGTGTGAATTTGCAATATGGACAGTCAATATGCAAATGCCTTCTGGACATCGGGCACACACTTAAACTCAATGAACTGTGTACAGTACTAATACTTTCCATGAAAATTTATGAACTTGGGTAACAACATTTGAGTAACATATATATAGTGGTTACACTATTCGACAAAAGGAGGATCTTCGTAACACGGTTTTGACCACCATATGGTCCATATCTACATACTTAACATATATAGTAACAACTAGCACATTTTAAGAGGCTGAGGGCCAACAACCACAACTATCCACTGGAAGCAGCTTGATCACGGCGACTCGGCATCTCGTCAATGAAAAGGAAGAGCCCTCCTGTGCCTTGGTATAGCAGGAGTAGAACAGTGTCTCCAATTTTCCAATATGGATGCATTGCCACGAGAAGTGAGAACTTGTTAATTTGAATGGTTCCATTTTTGCGGGAAATGCAGTACCTTGCAATCACTTTGGCTTTATTAGCAGACACAAGTGTAATTCGACCACGTCGGGAAATCGATCCAGGAATGGCTACAGGGGGCAATTTTTGTTGACATGTAGAATAAAAAACAATTGTAACATATCGTTGAAGATATTTATAGTTTATGAGCATCAACATTATAATAAGACTTTTTACCAGCGCTTTGTGCACACAATTGGTCTTGTTCAGTGTGTGCGCCATAGGTATAATTAATCCCATCCAAAATCCAGCATTCATACGCTGTGCTATCTCTGTCAGATTATCAACAAAGTTTATGACATGCTTCAAGTCCTTCCAGTGAAATTTGATACGCTTAGTAACATACAGATCGTTCACTATGCATCCAACATATCCTGCTTAAAAGGTGGAAAGGTATTATTTATTCAGAACATGGCAGAAGAATATATAGTGCGCATAAATTGGTAAACAGAATTTGTTACTGCCTAGGAACAGAGTCGGAATATGATATCACAATTGGTTGCTTAAATAGTGATCATTTGGTTGCTTAAATAGTAATATGACAGCATGGAGAAAGTTGAAAGGACACTAACCTCAATCAAACTTTGATCGGCTGATGACATTGGGGAAGTAAACATCCATGTTAATTAGACCAGGTTGTGGTGCACGCACTAGAATTTTATTGCCAGCTTTCAGTTCATAACACTTAGACATTTTTCTCCAAAGGTCCGCATTAAAATAGGAATGACCATCTTTATCAAGTTTTATGCTAACGTCATTGTAAATCCATGTTGTGTTGTCAAAATGACATCTTGGGAGTCATCGGCATAGTAAAGCCCAAGATTTCCTTCTACTCCTGTTCTTGCAAAGAAAGGGATATACTTCTTGAAATGAAAATTAAGATCGTAAATTAGATATATTAAAATAACCAAGCAAGATGCAAATGTGGGAGTAACCAATAGAACATATCCATATATAGATGCAAGCAAAGTACAAAAATATAGAATTATAAATAGATAATGTAACAAAGATTTGATGCAAATATATAGATAATGTAGCGATAGACGATATATGTTCACAAATTTAGGCCATGCCGACCGTGGTAGGTTGAGATTGAACATACCGAGCGCTCCCTGAAGTCATCCGTAATGGTGAGATAGAACTTCGTTTCTGACTGGCCACGACCACAGTTGTCCAATTTGTGCTTGCATTGTGCACACATGAATGAACACCAACGAATTAGCTAGAACAAAAATGATTCCACGGGGATTTCCGTCGGTTGATTAACAGCGACGGACGGACTGCGATAAGAGATGAGTGAATATTTTGCTAATTAAGTTGATTACCTTCTCCATGAGAAAAATCCCCGGCCCAATCCTGCAAAAAACCCCAATCGACCAGAGCCTAGAATGTCGGTGCAAATAGGCGGCGGAAAGCGGTGGAGGCGAAATCCGGTGTTGTTTGGAGCGCGACCTACGCCCGCCGCCAACGGCCGTCGAGCTTAGGGTGCAGAGTTGCGGAGGAGTCCGCGGCGAGTGAGTGGGGACGAAGTGGGCGAGGGTTTTCTTTTCCTTTTGCATGTGTGAGTGAACACACACGGTTCGCAGAGGCGACGGAGATGAATCATGTGCGATAGTAAATCACCGAGATTGAATGGGAATCCAAATTTCCTTTGTCCTTCATCCATGAGTTTGTTTCTACGATGAACATAAACCCTGCTAATCACCATGTTCAAATTTGACACTTTTTCGGGTTCATTTACAATATTTAGGGGATTATGTGTATTTTGTAGGCATTAATGCACGTAATTCAAATTCAAACAATTGGTGAATGAAAGGGTGCGCAAGAATGTTCTGGAAAAACCATACTCGTGGTGTTTAGTAATTTCTCAAGCCTTTTACAAGGAATGGGCAGAGATTTCAATGGAATGCGTGGCAATAGTCAACCACAAACACGTCATTTACTGGGTTATCAACTATAGAACAATGAAATATGTGCTTGAAAAACATGATGGCTGGCATGGTGCCATGGTATGGCCTCATCGTGCCCTGGTTAAAAGCTGAGAAGGTTTGATTTATTTTGTCATGCACGCCCTTCATAAATTGAACCATCACCGAGGAAGTTCAATGCTTTCGAGAGGGAAATCACCAAGATTGAAGGGGAATCCAATTTCCGCCCTAGTTTGTCATTCAGTTTTTTTCCAGCGATCAACATACCGCCTCAAATGAAACGTGTTCAAATTTGACATTTTTCCGAACTCATTTACCATATTTAGGGGATTGTGTGCATTTTCTAGGCATTAATTATGCACATAATTCAAATTCGAACAATCGGTGCATGAAAAGGTGCACAAGAACGGTCTGGAAAACCATGCTCGTGCTATACAAAAAATGAAACACATGGTTGGAAAACATGACGCCTGGTGTGGTGCCATGGTATGGCCTCACCATGCCCTAGTAAAAATTGGAGAAATGTTTTCCTTATGTCGTGATGCGTGCCTTTCATAAAAGGAACCATCATTCGAGGAAGTTTCATGGTTTCGAGGGGGAAATCACCAAGATTGAAGGGGGATCCAAATTTCCTTTGTTCTTTGTCCAAGAGTTTTTTTTATGATGAGCATACAACCTGCAAATCACCGTGTTCAAATTTGGCACTTTTCCAGGTTCATTTGCCATATTTAGGGGATTATATGCATTTCCTAGGCATTAATGCGCATAATTCAAGTTCAAACAATCGATGCATGAAAGGGTCCACAAGAACGGCCTAGAAAACCATGCTCGTGCCATTTAGTAAATTCTCATGCCTTTTACAAGGAATGGACAAATATTTCGATGAAATGTGTGGCAATAGTCAACCACAAATGTCTATTTGTAGGGTTTTCAACTACAGAAAAAATGAAATAAATGTTTAAAAAACATGACGCCTGGCATGGTGCCATGGTATGACCTCACCATGCCCTGGTAAAAATTTGAGAAGGTTTGGCTTATGTCGTCATGCACGTCCTTCATAAATCGAACCATCACCGAGGAAGTTCCATGCTTTCGAGAGGGAAAATCCCCAAGATTGAAGGGGAATCCTAATTTCCATCCTAGTTTGTCATTCAGTTTTTTTTCCAACGATCAGCATACCGCCTCAAATGCAACGTGTTCAAATTTGACGTTTTCCCGGGCTCACTTACCATATTTAGGGGATTATGTGCATTTTCTAGGCATTAATGGACATAATTCAAATTCGAACAATTGGTGCATGAAAAGGTGCACAAGAACGGTCTGGAAAACCATGCTCGTGTTATTTAGCACATTCTCATGTCTGTTACAAGGAATGGGCAGATATTTCAAGTAAATGTGTGGCAATAGTCAACCATAAACGTGTTGTTTACTCGGTTAACAACTATACAAAAAATGAAACACATGATTGGAAAACATGACGCCTGGCGTGGTGCCATGGTATCGCCTCACCATGCCTTGGTAAAAATTGGAGAATGTTTTCCTTATGTCGTGATGCGCGCCTTTCATAAATTGAACCATCACGGAGGAAGTTTCATGGTTTCGAGGGGGAAATCACCAAGATTGAAGGGGGATCAAATTTCCTTTGTCCTTTGTCCAAGAGTTTTTTTTATGATGAGCATACAACTTGCAAATCACCGTGTTCAAATTTGGCACTTTTCCGGGTTCATTTGCCATATTTAGGGGATTATGTGCATTTCCTAGGCATTAATGCGCATAATTCAAGTTCAAACAATCAATGCATGAAAGGGTCCACAAGAACGGCCTAGAAAACCATGCTCATGCCATTTAGTAAATTCTCATGCCTTTTACAAGGAATGGACAGATATTTCGATGAAATGTGTGGCAATAGTCAACCACAAATGTCTATTTGTTGGGTTTTCAACTATAGAAAAAATGAAATAAATGCTTAAAAAACATGACGCCTGGCATGGTTCCATGGTATGACCTCACCATGCCTTGGTGAAAATTTGAGAAGGTTTGGCTTATGTTGTCATGCACGCCCTTCATAAATCGAACCATCACCGAGGAAGTTTCACGCTTTCGAAAGGGAAATCCTCAAGATTGAAGGGGAATCCAAATTTTCTTCGTTCTTTGCCCTGGAGTTTTTTTCTACGATGAACATACACCCTGCAAATCACCGTGTTCAAATTTGGCATTTTTCCGGGCTCATTTACCATATTTAGGGGATTATGTGCATTTTCTAGGCATTTAGCGCATATAAATCCAATCCAGCTACAGGTGCACGGGTGTGATGTGAGGGAAGTGGATTGCCGTTCGATCGCGGCGCATCCAACGGTGCACACGCGCGATACGCGTGGCTGGGGTTCCGGCCAATCATAACACAACACACAATAGGATCAGCACACACTGTTTCTGAAAGCGATGGAGATGAACCGTGTGCGATAATGAACGAGCAAAATTGTAAGGGAAACCAAATTTCTATTATTGTTTGTGGTTGAGCTCTTGAATACCACCGCACTGTACGGCTGCCCGGCGCCTCCGTCTCAGAGCTCTCTCCAGGCGTCGTCCATGGCACCGCAGCACACAGTAACTGGTAAGGAAGCGATGGCATCCCGTCGCGCCGCGTTCCTCGCCGCCCGCGACCGCACACATGGTAAGGAAGTGATGGCATCTCGCTGCGCCGAGTTCATCACCGTCGGTGGCCAGATAGTTACATGGGTGGACTTTGAGGCTGCCATGGCCGAATGGGTGGTGGATCTAGAGGCAGCCCAAGCCGCACAGAAGGAGCGGAAAAGGCAGAAAGCAATCAAGAAAAGAGAGTCCCGCCGCCGCAAGAAAAAGGAGGCCGCACACCGTGGTGAGGAGACCTTGGCGGAGATCGAAGCACGGTGGGCTGCCACCTACAAGGCCGGGAAGGAGAACGCCGGCGTCTGGCCAGCATGCCCTGATGGCAGCATGTGAGAAGTAGTTTAGGTTTGTAGTATTAGAGCAAATTACCAGTGGTACTTTAAGTTTGTAGTATTAACGTACAATGTCAGTAAGAGCATCCTTTGAGGGCTTTGAGCGTTGATTAGCATGTGTGCCCGTGTGCGTTTTTTTGTGTTAATCATTAGAAGATCACAAAACACACGGTTTCTATGTCGTACCCGTCTGCGTTTTTGCGTTAATGACCCATAAGTCAGTTACATGTGCGATATTTCCTAATAAACTAGGTGTACCATTGACTGAAAGAAATCAAGTACACGTGTACATTTTTTGGAGACGGGATCTGCCAACTTTCTTTTTTCTCGCACACGAGTATTTTATGCACTTCGTCTGCGTTGTGTGTTTCCCCCGCCCAAGTTCCAAATTTCGTACCGAAATTTTCATTAGGCGCGTGATTTCAGAATTTATTCCTCCAACCACATCCCCTTCCCCTCAGTATTCCCCCTCCCTCGCGCCTCCCCCTACCGGCATCTCAAACCACCGCCGCCGCAACCACATCTACGTTCTGCTCGGATCCAGTCAGGTAACCCACCGATCTCTATCACGTCCCCCGCCTGATTGCTTAGATGGCGCCTGCGAAACATCCTCATGCCTCCAAATCTCCCCCGCCAGGAGCTGATGGCGGTCCATGGTGCGATGGCCGCTGTGCGTGTTGTCCCGGAGGAACACCTCGCCTCCGCCGCCACCGACATGGTGCAGGCTCTGGCCCAGATGAAGTCCCCCAGTGACTACCCCCCGGGACTTAACAGGTAAGATCTGACCAGCTAAATCTTACCAATACCACTTTGAAAGTGCAACTATCCCTGGGTGGTTTTGGTAATTCCTAACAACATATAGCTCATTGAGCTAACATTATTCCAAGATTAATATTTCAGGAAAAGCTCAATGAATGGCATGGCATGGATAAGGAAAGTGGATCCCTCAAAATTCTAAGGACAAAAAGTTTGGCTCAAGCTTGAAGCTCAAGACTCTGCATTTTATATTTTAGTGATCCAAGATCACATTGAGTCCTATAGGAAAAGCCAATACTATCAAGGAGGGATGAGGTGTTGCTTAATGGCTTGCTTGCTCAAAATGCTTAGTGATATGCTCCAAAATCCTCAACTACCTTCCCACACCCACATATGACCTAAACCAAAAGTCAAACTCGGCCCCACCGATTCTTTCTATCCGGCGCCACCGAGTTTCAAATGTCATAGCCACTGCCACAAACCCTAGGCAAATCGGTCTCACCGAGATGGGATTGTAATCTCTCTGTTTCCCTTCATAACGTTTCGGTCTTACCGAGATGAGCGATCGGTCCCACCAAGATTGCAATGTAAACTCTCTGTTTCCCTTTTGTAACACTTCAGTCTCACCGAGATGAGTGAATCGGTCCCACCGAGTTTACCTGACCAACTCTCTGGTTAGCTTATTACCAAAATCGGTCCTACCGAGTTTGTGTAATCGGTCACACCGAGATTACGTTATGCCCTAACCCTAACCATATCGGTCCTACCGAGTTGCATCTCAGTCCCACCGAAAATCCTAACGGTCACTAGGTTTGCTGAATCGGTCCGACCGAGTTTAACCATTCGGTCCCACCGAGTTTGGCAAATTGTGTGTAACGGTTAGATTTTGTGTGGAGGCTATATATACCCCTCCACCCACTCTTCATTCGTGGAGAGAGCCATCAGAACATACCTACACTCCAATACACATTACCTACACTTCCAATACACATTTTTTGAGAGAGAACCACCTACACTTGTGTTGAGGTCAAGATATTCCATTCCAACCATATGAATCTTGATCTCTAGCCTTCCCCAAGTTGCTTTACACTCAAATCTTCTTTCCACCAAATCCAAATCCTGTGAGAGAGAGTTGAGTGTTGGGGAGACTATCATTTGAAGCACAAGAGCAAGGAGTTCATCATCAACACACCATTTGTTACTTCTTGGAGAGTGGTGTCTCCTAGATTGGCTAGGTGTCACTTGGGAGCCTCCGACAAGATTGTGGAGTTGAACCAAGGAGTTCGTAAGGGCAAGGAGATCGCCTACTTCGTGAAGATCTACCGCTAGTGAGGCAAGTCCTTCGTGGGCGACGGCCGTGATGGAATAGACAAGGTTGCTTCTTCGTGGACCCTTCGTGGGTGGAGCCCTCCGTGGACTCGCGCAACCGTTACCCTCCGTGGGTTGAAGTCTCCATCAACGTGGATGTACGATAGCACCACCTATCGGAACCATGACAAAAACATCTGTGTCTCCAATTGCGTTTGAATCCTCCAAACCCTTCCCGTTACATTCTTGCAAGTTGCATGCTTTACTTTCCGCTGCTCATATACTCTTTTGCATGCTTGCTTGTGAAGGAAATATGCCCTAGAGGCAATAATAAAGTTATTATTTATTTCCTTATAATCATGATAAATGTTTATTATTCATGCTAGAATTGTATTAACCGGAAACATAATACATGTGTGAATACATAGACAAACAAAGTGTCACTAGTATGCCTCTACTTGACTAGCTCGTTAATCAAAGATGGTTATGTTTCCTAACCATGAACAATGAGTTGTTATTTGATTAACGAGGTCACGTCATTAGTTGAATGATCTGATTGACATGACCCATTCCATTAGCTTAGCACCCGATCGTTTAGTATGTTGCTATTGCTTTCTTCATGGCTTATACATGTTCCTATAACTATGAGATTATGCAACTCCCGTTTACCGGAGGAACACTTTGGGTACTACCAAACGTCACAACGTAACTGGGTGATTATAAAGGAGTACTACAGGTGTCTCCAATGGTACATGTTGGGTTGGCGTATTTCGAGATTAGGTTTTGTCACTCCGAATGTCGGAGAGGTATCTCTGGGCCCTCTCGATAATGCACATCACATAAGCCTTGCAAGCATTACAACTAATATGGTAGTTGTGAGATGATGTATTACGGAACGAGTAAAGAGACTTGCCGGTAACGAGATTGAACTAGGTATTGGATACCGACGATCGAATCTCAGGCAAGTAACATACCGATGACAAAGGGAACAACATATGTTGTTATGCGGTCTGACCGATAAAGATCTTCGTATAATATGTAGGAGCCAATATGGGCATCCAGGTCCCGCTATTGGTTATTGACCGGAGACGTGTCTCGGTCATGTCTACATCTCGAACCGTAGGGTCCGCACGCTTAAAGTTACGATGACAGTTATTATGAGTTTATGCATTTTGATGTACCGAAGGTTGTTCGGAGTCGCGGATATGATCACGGACATGACGAGGAGTCTCGAAATGGTCGAGACATAAAGATTGATATATTGGAAGCCTATATTTGGACATCGGAAGTGTTCCGGGTAAAATTAGGATTTTACCGGAGTACCGGGAGGTTACCGGAACCCCCCCGGGAATCATATGGTTAGTGGGCCTTAGTGGAAAGGTGAAAGGGCTTCCCATAAGGGCTGCGCGCCTCCCACCCTCCCCTAGTCCTATTAGGACTAGGAGAGGTGGCCGGCCACCCCTCTCCCTCTTTCCCCCTTGGGAATCCTAGTTGGAATAGGATTGGGGGGAGTCCTACTCCCGGTAGGAGTAGGACTCCTCCTGCGCCCTCCTCCTTGGCCAGCCAGCCCTCCCCCTTGGCTCCTTTATATACGGAGGCAGGGGGCACCTCTAGACACACAAGTTGATCATTGAGATCGTTCCTTAGCCGTGTGCGGTGCCCCCTGCCACCATATTCCACCTCGATCATATCGTTGTAGTGCTTAGGCGAAGCCCTGCGTCGGTAGAACATCAAGATCGTCACCACGCCGTCGTGCTGACGAAACTCTTCCCCGACGCTTTGCTGGATAGGAGCCCGAGGATCGTCATCGAGCTATACATGTGCTAAGAACTCGGAGGTGCCGGAGTAACGGTGCTTGGATCGGTCGGATCGGGAAGAAGACGTACGACTACTTCCTCTACGTTGTGTCAACACTTCTGTTGCGATCTACAAGGGTACGTCGATCATACTCTCCCCTCGTTGCTATGCATCACCATGATCTTGCGTGTGCGTAGGAAAATTTTTGAAATTACTACGTTCCCCAACAGTGGCATCCGAACCAGGTTATTTATGTTGATGTTATATGCACGAGTAGAACACAAGTGATTTGTGGGCGATACAAGTCATACTGCCTACCAGCATGTCATACTTTGGTTCGGCGGCATTGTTCGACGAGACGACCCGGACCAACCTTACGCGTACGCTTACGCGAGACTGGTTCCCTCGACGTGCTTTGCACACAGATGGCTTGCGGGCGACTGTCTCTCCAACTTTAGTTGAACCAAGTATGGCTACGCCCGGTCCTTGTGAAGGTTAAAACGGAGTCTATTTGACAAACTATCGTTGTGGTTTTGATGCGTAGGTGAGATTGGTTCTTGCTTAAGCCCGTAGCAGCCACGTAAAACTTGCAACAACAAAGTAGAGGACGTCTAACTTGTTTTTGCAGGGCATGTTGTGATGTGATATGGTCAAGGCATGATGCTGAATTTTATTGTATGAGATGATCATGTTTTGTAACCAAGTTATCGGCAACTGGCAGGAGCCATATGGTTGTCGCTTTATTGTATGCAATGCAATCGCGATGTAATGCTTTACTTTATTACTAAACGGTAGTGATAGTCGTGGAAGCATAACATTGGCGAGACGACAACGATGCTACGATGGAGATCAAGGTGTCGCGCCAGTGACGATGGTGATCATGACGGTGCTTCGGAGATGGAGATCACAAGCACAAGATGATGATGACCATATCATATCACTTATATTGATTGCATGTTATGTTTATCTTTTTATGCATCTTATCTTGCTTTGATTGACGGTAGCATTATAAGATGATCTCTCACTAAATTATCAAGAAGTGTTCTCCCTGAGTATGCACCGTTGCCAAAGTTCGTCGTGCCCAGACACCACGTGATGATCGGGTGTGATAAGCTCTACGTCCATCTACAACGGGTGCAAGCCAGTTTTGCACACGCAGAATACTCAGGTTAAACTTGACGAGCCTAGCATATGCAGATATGGCCTCGGAACACGGAGACCGAAAGGTCGAGCGTGAATCATATAGTAGATATGATCAACATAACGATGTTCACCATTGAAAACTACTCCATCTCACGTGATGATCGGTTATGGTTTAGTTGATTTGGATCACGTAATCACTTAGAAGATTAGAGGGATGTCTATCTAAGTTGGAGTTCTTAAGTAATTTGATTAATTGAACTTAAACTTATCATGAACTTAGTACCTGATAGTATCTTGCTTGTTTATGTTGATTGTAGATAGATGGCTCGTGTTGTTGTTCCGTTGAATTTTAATGCGTTCCTTGAGAAAGCAAAGTTGAAAGATGATGGTAGCAATTACACGGACTGGGTCCGTAACTTGAGGATTATCCTCATTGCTGCTCAGAAGAATTACGTCCTGGAAGCACCGCTGGGTGCCAGGCCTGCTGCTGGAGCAACACCAGATGTTATGAACGTCTGGCAGAGCAAAGCTGATGACTACTCGATAGTTCAGTGTGCCATGCTTTACGGCTTAGAATCGGGACTTCAACGACGTTTTAAACGTCATGGAGCATATGAGATGTTCCAGGAGTTGAAGTTAATATTTCAAGCAAATGCCCGGATTGAGAGATATGAAGTCTCCAATAAGTTCTATAGCTGCAAGATGGAGGAGAACAGTTCTGTCAGTGAGCATATACTCAAAATGTCTGGGTATAATAATCACTTGATTCAATTGGGAGTTAATCTTCCAGATGATTGCGTCATTGACAGAATTCTCCAATCACTGCCACCAAGCTACAAGAGTTCGTGATGAACTATAATATGCAAGGGATGAACAAGACTATTCCCGAGCTCTTCGCAATGCTGAAAGCTGCGGAGGTAGAAATCAAGAAGGAGCATCAAGTGTTGATGGTTAACAAGACCACTAGTTTCAAGAAAAAGGGCAAAGGGAAGAAAAAGGGGAACTTCAAGAAGAACAGAAAACAAGTTGCTGCTCAGGAGAAGAAACCCAAGTCTGGACCTAAGCCTGAAACTGAGTGCTTTTACTACAAGCAGACTGGTCACTGGAAGCGGAACTGCCCCAAGTATTTGGCGGATAAGAAGGATGGCAAGGTGAACAAAGGTATATGTGATATACATGTTATTGATGTGTACCTTACTAGAGCTCGTAGTAGCACCTGGGTATTTGATACTGGTTCTGTTGCTAATATTTGCAACTCGAAATAGGGACTACGGAATAAGCGGGCACTGGAAAAGGACGAGGTGACGATGCGCGTGGGAAACGGTTCCAAAGTCGATGTGATCGCGATCGGCACGCTACCTCTACATCTACCTTTGGGATTAATATTAGACCTAAATAATTGTTATTTGGTGCCAGCGTTGAGCATGAACATTATATCTGGATCTTGTTTAATGCGAGACGGTTATTCATTTAAATCAGAGAATAATGGTTGTTCTATTTATATGAGTAATATCTTTTATGGTCATGCACCCTTGAAGAGTGGTCTATTCTTATTAAATCTCGATAGTAGTAATACACATATTCATAATGTTGAAGCCAAAAGATGCAGAGTTGATAATGAAAGTGCAACTTATTTGTGGCACTGACGTTTAGGTCATATCAGTGTAAAGCGCATGAAGAAACTCCATACTGATGGACTTTTGGAACCACTTGATTATGAATCACTTGGTACTTGTGAACTGTGCCTCATGGGCAAGATGACTAAAACACCGTTCTCTGGTACTATGGAGAGAGCAACAGATTTGTTAGAAGGCATACATACCGATGTATGTGGTCCGATGAATATTGAGGCTCGTGGCGGATATCGTTATTTTCTCACCTTCACAGATGATTTAAGCAGATATGGGTATATCTACTTAATGAAACATAAGTCTGAAACATTTGAAAGGTTCAAAGAATTTCAGAGTGAAGTTGAAAATCATCGTAACAAAAAAATAAAGTTTCTACGATCTGATCGTGGAGGAGAATATTTGAGTTACGAGTTTGGTGTACATTTGAAAAATTGTGGAATAGTTTCGCAACTCACGCCACCCGGAACACCACAGCGTAATGGTGTGTCCGAACGTCGTAATCGTACTTTACTAGATATGGTGCGATCTATGATGTCTCTTACTGATTTACCGCTATCGTTTTGGGGATACGCTCTAGAGACGGCCGCATTCACGTTAAATAGGGCACCATCAAAATCCGTTGAGACGACGCCTTATGAACTGTGGTTTGGCAAGAAACCAAAGTTGTCGTTTCTGAAAGTTTGGGGCTGCGATGCTTATGTGAAAAAGCTTCAACCTGATAAGCTCGAACCCAAATCGGAGAAATTTGTCTTCATAGGATACCCAAAGGAGACTGTTGGGTACACCTTCTATCACAGATCCGAAGGCAAGACATTCGTTGCTAAGAATGGATCCTTTCTAGAGAAGGAGTTTCTCTCGAAAGAAGTGAGTGGGAGGAAAGTAGAACTTGACGAGGTAACTGTACCTGCTCCCTTACTGGAAAGTAGTACATCACAGAAAACTGTTTCAGTGACACCTACACCAGTTAGTGAGGAAGCTAATGATAATGATCATGAAACTTCAGATCAAGATACTACTGAACCTCGTAGATCAACTAGAGTAAGATCCGCACCAGAGTGGTACGGTAATCCTGTTCTGGAAGTCATGCTACTAGATCATGATGAACCTACGAACTATGAAGAAGCGATGGTGAGCCCAGATTCCGCAAAGTGGCTTGAAGCCATGAAATCTGAGATGGGATCCATGTATGAGAACAAAGTATGGACTTTGGTTGACTTGCCCGATGATCGGCAAGCAATTGAGAATAAATGGATCTTCAAGAAGAAGACTGACGCTGATGGTAATGTTACTGTCTACAAAGCTCGACTTGTCGCGAAAGGTTTTCGGCAAGTTCAAGGGATTGACTACGATGAGACCTTCTCACCCGTAGCGATGCTTAAGTCCGTCCGAATCATGTTAGCGATTGCCGCATTTTATGATTATGAAATTTGGCAGATGGATGTCAAAACTGCATTCCTGAATGGATTTCTGGAAGAAGAGTTGTATATGATGCAACCGGAAGGTTTTGTCGATCCAAAGGGAGCTAACAAAGTGTGCAAGCTCCAGCGATCCATTTATGGACTGGTGCAAGCCTCTCAGAGTTGGAATAAACGCTTTGATAGTGTGATCAAAGCATTTGGTTTTATACAGACTTTCGGAGAAGCATGTATTTACAAGAAAGTGAGTGGGAGCTCTGTAGCATTTCTGATATTATATGTGGATGACATATTACTAATTGGAAATGATATAGAATTTCTGGATAGCATAAAGGGATACTTGAATAAGAGTTTTTCAATGAAAGACCTCGGTGAAGCTGCTTACATATTAGGCATAAAGATCTATAGAGATAGATCAAAACGCTTAATTGGACTTTCACAAACAACATACCTTGACAAGATTTTGAAGAAGTTCAAAATGGATCAAGCAAAGAAAGGATTCTTGCCTGTGTTACAAGGTGTGAAGTTGAGTAAGACTCAATGCCCGACCACTGCAGAAGATAGAGAGAATATGAAAGATGTTCCCTATGCATCAGCCATAGAATCTATCATGTATGCAATGCTGTGTACCAGACCCAATGTGTGCCTTGCTATAAGTCTAGCAGGGAGGTACCAAAGTAATCCAGGAGTGGATCACTGGACAGCGGTCAAGAACATCCTGAAATACCTGAAAAGGACTAAGGATATGTTTCTCGTATATGGAGGTGACAAAGAGCTCACCGTAAAAGGTTACGTTGATGCAAGCTTTGACACTGATCCGGACGATTCTAAATCGCAAACTGGATACGTGTTTACATTGAACGGTGGAGCTGTCAGTTGGTGCAGTTCTAAACAAAGCGTCGTAGCGGGATCTACATGTGAAGCAGAGTACATAGCTGCTTCGGAAGCAGCGAACAAAGGAGTCTGGATGAAGGAGTTCATATCCGATCTAGGTGTCATACCTAGTGCATCAGGACCAATGAAAATCTTTTGTGACAATACTGGTGCAATTGCCTTGGCAAAGGAATCCAGATTTCACAAAAGGACCAAGCACATCAAGAGACGCTTCAACTCCATCCGGGATCTAGTCCAGGTGGGAGACATAGAGATTTGCAAGATACATACGGATCTGAATGTTGCAGACCCATTGACTAAGCCTCTTCCACGAGCAAAACATGATCAGCACCAAGGCTTCATGGGTGTTAGAATCATTACAGTGTAATCTAGATTATTGACTCTAGTGCAAGTGGGAGACTGAAGGAAATATGCCCTAGAGGCAATAATAAAGTTATTATTTATTTCCTTATAGTCATGATAAATGTTTATTATTCATGCTAGAATTGTATTAACCGGAAACATAATACATGTGTGAATACATAGACAAACAAAGTGTCACTAGTATGCCTCTACTTGACTAGCTCGTTAATCAAAGATGGTTATGTTTCCTAACCATGAACAATGAGTTGTTATTTGATTAACGAGGTCACATCATTAGTTGAATGATCTGATTGACATGACCCATTCCATTAGCTTAGCACCCGATCGTTTAGTATGTTGCTATTGCTTTCTTCATGACTTATACATGTTCCTATAACTATGAGATTATGCAACTCCCGTTTACCGGAGGAACACTTTGGGTACTACCAAACGTCACAACGTAACTGGGTGATTATAAAGGAGTACTACAGGTGTCTCCAATGGTACATGTTGGGTTGGCGTATTTCGAGATTAGGTTTTGTCACTCCGATTGTCGGAGAGGTATCTCTGGGCCCTCTCGGTAATGCACATCACATAAGCCTTGCAAGCATTACAACTAATATGGTAATTGTGAGATGATGTATTACGGAACGAGTAAAGAGACTTGCCGGTAACGAGATTAAACTAGGTATTGGATACCGACGATCGAATCTCAGGCAAGTAACATACCGATGACAAAGGGAACAACGTATGTTGTTATGCGGTCTGACCGATAAAGATCTTCGTAGAATATGTAGGAGCCAATATGGGCATCCAGGTCCCGCTATTGGTTATTGACCGGAGACGTGTCTCGGTCATGTCTACATTGTTCTCGAACCGTAGGGTCCGCACGCTTAAAGTTACGATGACAATTATTATGAGTTTATGCATTTTGATGTACCGAAGGTTGTTCGGAGTCCCAGATATGATCACGGACATGACGAGGAGTCTCGAAATGGTCGAGACATAAAGATTGATATATTGGAAGCCTATATTTGGACATCGGAAGTGTTCCGGGTGAAATCGGGATTTTACCGGAGTACCGGGAGGTTACCGGAACCCCCCCGGGAATCATATGGGCCTTAGTGGAAAGGTGAAAGGGCTTCCCATAAGGGCTGCGCGCCTCCCACCCTCCCCTAGTCCTATTAGGACTAGGAGAGGTGGCCGGCCACCCCTCTCCCTCTTTCCCCCTTGGGAATCCTAGTTGGAATAGGATTGGGGGGAGTCCTACTCCCGGTAGGAGTAGGACTCCTCCTGCGCCCTCCTCCTTGGCCGGCCAGCCCTCCCCCTTGGCTCCTTTATATACAGAGGCAGGGGCACCTCTAGACACACAAGTTGATCATTGAGATCGTTCCTTAGCCGTGTGCGGTGCCCCCTGCCACCATATTCCACCTCGATCATATCGTTGTAGTGCTTAGCCGAAGCCCTGCGTCGGTAGAACATCAAGATCGTCACCACGCCGTCGTGCTGACTAAACTCTTCCCCGACGCTTTGCTGGATCGGAGCCCGGGGATCGTCATCGAGCTGTACGTGTGCTAAGAACTCGGAGGTGCCGGAGTAACGGTGCTTGGATCGGTCGGATCGGGAAGAAGACGTACGACTACTTCCTCTACGTTGTGTCAACGCTTCCGTTGCGATCTACAAGGGTACGTAGATCATACTCTCCCCTCGTTGCTATGCATCACCATGATCTTGCGTGTGCGTAGGAATTTTTTTGAAATTACTACGTTCCCCAACAGCTTGAATTGTGTGGAGATTGCTTGACTTGTACTAAGATAGCTAAAATCTGCCAAGAACTAAAATTGGGAAAAGGCTAGATTTTTATTTGGTCAAGTAGTCTAATCACCCCCCCTCTAGACATACTTTCGATCCTACACACTTGCAATGGCTATGATTTGTACGGTTGATGTATTAAGCTTGTTCGTGCCTTGTTTATTTTAGTACTACACACTGTGTGATGTTCAAATATTACCATGTCCAGCTCAATTTCACCAATACTAGCAACAAACTTACAATACATGACTCAGGATATCACTAGAGATGTTGCCCATTTGCTATTTTTAGTGGATGCTAACCCTGTTGCACTTAACATGCCTGTCCATGTACTTACGCGGGGTCATAACGGCCGATGCTTTTGTTTGTCATTGAGGTGAGCTGCATCCCATGTCTTACAGTATTTCACATAATTTGTACAATTGCAGTTTAACTTCTACCCATTTACTGGTTGCCTGTAGGTACACATGTCAGTGGCACTGATCCACGCTTCGACCCAGAGGAACAGCTCGCCTCCACCGTCGTTGACTTTGGGCGAGCTCTGGCCAAGATGAAGTGCCCCAGCAACTACCTCTCAGGACTTACCAAGTATATACTCACCAGTTCAATCTTACCAATACCAGTTCCTATTAATGGCTATGTTCTGTACATGTATTAAGCATGTTCTAGTAAACATGCCTAACACATTTTTTCTACTTTCCCTACCTTTTTATAGACATCTGGGCCATTCTCTGCTTTGGCAGCACCTGGCTTGTGATGTTTAACTATGCCAATTGCATTTTTATCAGTACCGGTTTCAATGGCCATTAAGCCCTGTTGCAATTAACAGTTGTATCCATTTTAAAAGAGTTGTATTTCAATGGCTACAAACTTACAAAACATGAATTAGGATGTTGTTAATCCTGTTGCAATTAACAGTTGTATCCATTTTTTAATCCGTCCCTTTGCTACTGTGCTACTCTTTCGAAATGAAGATATCACTAGAGATGCTGCCGTTTTATTACCATTTGCTATTTTTGGTGGATGCTAACCATGTTGTAGTTAACATTGGCTTTCCATGTACTTACACAGGGCTACAATGGGTGATGTTTGTTGTTTGCCATCGAGGTTAGCTGCATCCCATGTCTTATACACCATCTATTCCAAAATATAAGTATTTTTAGAGATTCCAATATAGACTACTTAAGGAGCAAAATGAGTGAATCTAGATTCTAATCTAAACTATATCGATAATTCTATATACATCCATATGTATTCATATTGGAATCTAAAAAAATACTTGTACTTAGGAACATAGGTAGTTGTATTTTACATCACTTGTGCAATCTCTGTTTAACTTCTAACATTTACTGGTTGCTTGTAGGTACATATATGAGGGGTACTGATCCACGCTTCGATCACTTTTGCGTATGGGGCAATGCGATATTCATGAACAAGCGTCAAGTGAGGAAACTAAGAAAGATTGTTAGGCGAAAGAAACGGGTGATTGGAATTAAGCTCTTTATTTACACTTTGTCAAAGACAACAGTGAACTTTAGGATGGTAAGTAATGTGTTGCCTTTTCCCCCTATCCACAACAAGTTACTCTATTAGACCTCAATATCTGATATTTTTCTTTTTTCAGCGGTTTCCGAAGCTATTTACTGATGATTACCTTGCAAACTACATGACCGGAGTGGAGGCAACTAAGGTTAAAGTATATAAGTCATGCTACCATGATAATGCTCTAGAAGTCTTCCTGAAGGCAGTGAAGGATGGGCGGGCGATTGTCACAAGGGGTTGGACAAAAGTGGTTCGTGCCTATGGCATGCAGGAAGGCACATTATGGGCATTCCGCTTCTTCAACACTGTCGGCAGTCAAAATGATTTACACTTGTCTCTTCACCTTTACTGCCTTTAAATACTGCGGTTCATCATAGTTAATTGCTGCCTAATCGTGTAATTACTGAACATATTGTCCTGGAAATTTTATTTATGGATTCGTTGTTGAACCATTGTGCTGAGAATTTGAATTGCACGTTTCGTATTTCAAAATTTCCAATTAGAATAATAAATTACAGGAAAAAATAAAAATAGAACAGACGGTCATGGACCTTTGCAAATGGTTCTAGCAGTAAAAGCGCTTGCGATGGATAGCCCAATGCCACACAGTTTTCTACATCAAATCATGTGTGATGTAGTTAATGAAAGCAAACAGTTAATCAAGGTAGAGCGTGTGTGATAGTTACACCTTTCACACACGAGCATATAGATAAAACCATGTGGGATGTACATCCGAACGGAAACATTTTCCCTGGATTGACTGTGTGGGATGTACATAATAACGGAAACGTATTCCTTGGATTGACTGTGTGTGACATACATATGAATGGAAATGTTTTTCTGGGATTCACCGTGTGGGATGTACATACCTATGGAAATGATTTTGTCGGATTACCGTGTGGGATGTACATACCTACGGAAATGATTTTCTCGGATTACCGTGTGGGATGTACATACCTACAGAAATGATTGGGTTTCGATGCCTCGCCCGACCACACACAGCCCCAGCCTGGGTCCCAGGAGGGCCTATCCTCGACGATTTCTGGGTCGTGTGGGAAGGACACTCTATCGCACACACTCACTTGGCGACGGTTCCAAATGTCATCGCGGAAAGGGGTAAAAAAACCCGTTTGTTTAGGACCGACGCGCACTAGTGATCACATGATTCTCCTAATGACGTGATCTCGTTATCAAATGACAACTCATGCCTATGGTTAGGAAACCTTACCCATCTTTGATCAATGAGCTAGTCTAGTAAGCTCACTAGGGACATCGTGTAGTGTATGTATCCACATATGTATCTGAGTTTCCGGTCAATATAATTCTAGCATGGATAACAAATATTTATCACGAACGGGTAAAAAAGATAATAACATATTTATTATTGCCTCTGGGGCATATTTCCAACACTATGATGACTACTTCATATTGAAGGAAGACGTCGTTGGAGCGACTGGATTCTCTGGTTACAAGAAGTGCACGTCTGTGTTGAGGATGCTTGCCTATGGCATGTCCGTGAGTAATGGAACGAGTACATCCAGATGTCCAAAACCACGCGCCTTAAAGCCATGGTCAGGTTTGTTACTATGGTAGTCAAGGTGTTTGGACATGTATTCTCACATCCCTGGATTCATGCACCGGAAATGAAAGAATTTCCCGTATGCTCACCAAGAGCAATATCAAGGTCATTATAAGAAGCACACCATCATTCTTGAAGTAGTTCCATCACAAGACCTTCGAAATTTGGCACTCTTTCTTTGGGATGGTTGGGTCTCACAATGACATCAATGTCTTGCAGTTATCTCCATTGTTTGCAAATATGTGTGCGGGAGAAGCCCTTCCATGCAACTATACCATCAATGGTCATTACTACAACATGGGCTATTTATTGTTGTGATGATATCTATCCACCATGGGCGACCTTCATCAAGACCATCTCTGAGCCAAGGGGTGAGAAAAGATCTCACTTTGCCCAAAGACAAGAAGGAGCTAGGAAGGATATCGAGAGGGCATTTGGAGTGCTTCAAGCCCATCTTGCAGTTGTTTGAGGACCTGCAAAAACTATGGGGTGCAAAGTGTAATTGCATCTAGTGCCACCCCTAGTTGGTTTTGGAGTATTGACGACAAACCTAGTTGAGGGACTAATGTGTTTGTGAGAATTGCAGGATAACACAGGTAGAAGTCCCTCATTGACTCGGTTTTCCTACCAGAGATGACCCCTAAAAATGTATGAAGACACTGAAGTCAAAGGTGGTATATGAAGATATTCACATTGAAGACTATGACAAGAGAAGACACCACATGAAGCCTATGGAGCTCGAAGACTTAGATCTTTCGTAGTTCTCTTTTCTTCTGTGTTGAGTCATAGGAACCACCGTACTGTTAAGTGGGGTCCAAGAGAACCAGTCAGAATGACTAAAGTGATGCCTAACCAAAACCTATGTCTTCGAGTGAAGACTTTGAGAGCGAATCTTGTCCAGAGTCAGACAAGTCAGCTTTGCTTGTAGCCCAAGTAAAGTTGTCGTGTGAGTTTGAAATCTGACCGTTGGAACATGTGTCAGTTCCTTAGTGACCCAGGGTCATTTCGGACAAATCAGGTCGGGTTGCCAAGTGGCTATAAATAGCCCACCCCCTACAACCATAAACAGTTGGCTGCTCAGATTCGGAGTACGGCTTTTGTCGTTTGAGAGCAACCCACCTCGAAGCCTTTGAGAGAGAATTCCTTGCGAGGATAAAGCCCTAACCACCCAGAGCCAAAGAGAATTAGGCATCACTTAAGTCTTCTTGTCTGTGTGATCTGAAGACTTATTACACTTGAGGACTGTGCATCCTCCAGCCGGTTAGGCGTCGCGTTCTGAGCATCCAAGAGACATTGTGGATTGCCGGTGAACGAAGTCTGTGAAGGTTTGGGAGTCTACCTTGAAGACTTACCAGAGTGATTGGGCGAGGTCTATGTGACCTTAGCTCAAGGGGAATACAGTGAGGACTGGGTGTCCTGAGCTGCGTGTTCAGGACTGGGTGTCCGGGACTGTGTGTCCTAAGGTTTAAATAACTAGCCGCCCTAACCAGACGTACAGTTGTCACAGCAACTCGAACTGGTCCAACAAATCATTGTCTTCAGCGAGTCACTGGTTTCATCTCCCTTCCCTTTACTTACTGTTACTCGTTGTGAAGTCATTGTATGTTTGCTTTATCTTTTGTCTTCACTGAGTGACTGCGTGTTCTGTGTGGCTTCACAATATCTTCCTACCTGATCCTTACTACATTGCTGCTATTAGTCATTGTGCTTTCACTCTATTGAATACTTGACTATGGCTTGCCTAGTGTAGTCTACCTTCCGCTGCAGGGTAATAGGTTTATTTCTATTGTTTGTCTTCATAACTTCCATGTTTTGAAGACTTTCATAAAAATCGCCTATTCACCCCCCTCTAGTCGATATAACGCACTTTCAATTGGTATCAGAGCAAGGTGCTCCCTTGTTCTGTGTGATTCGGTTTAACCACCTGGAGTTTTAGCTATGTCAACTGCAGGGATAATTAAAGTCTCCGCTGCGTGCCCCGTCTTTGACGGAACTGAATATCCCTACTGGAAGAATAAGATGCGCATGCATCTTGAAGCCATTGACATCGACCTATGGTATGTCGTCATGAACGGCGTTCCCAAGGCTGGAGAAGGTGTCACTGCTACTGATGTCAAGAAGTTCATTCAACTGGACTCTACTGCCAAGAATATCATCTGTGGTCATCTGACCAAAGGACAGTATGGCCGTGTGAGTGCTTTGGAAACATCTAAGCTGGTCTGGGACTGGCTCTCCATGGTCAATGAAGGCGTCTCAACCCAGAGAGATCAGAGAATCAGTGTCCTTCGCAACCTCTTCAACCGCTTCAAGCGAAATGACAATGAGAATGTCCAGCTCACATTTGACCGACTCACTGACATCACAAATGAGCTTCAAGCCCTCGGCGCTACTGAGATCACCAAGCATGAAGTCGTCAAGATACTACTGAGATCACTTGACAGTTCATTTGACACCCTAGCCCTGATGATTCAAGAACATCCTGATTTCAAGACACTCGAGCCGTCTGACATACTTGAGAGGCTCAACACACATGAATTTCAGCTTTCTAAGAAAAGAGATATCTACGGTCCAAACTATGGGCGAACTCGTGCCTTGAAGGCAAAAGCTGTCTCCTCATCTGAAGAAGAATCTGACAATAGTTCTGATGATCCTGAAGACATTGGAAGGGAACTTGCTATGCTTGTCAAGAAGTTCCAAAAATTCACCAAGAAGAAAGGTTTCAGAAAGTCTTCCCGATCAAGCTCAAGGAATGATGAAGCTTCTACTCATGACTACAAGAAGAAAACATGTCACAAGTGCAAGAAACCTGGCCACTTCATCTCTGAGTGTCCACAGTGGGACAATGAGAACAAAAAGAAGAAGAAGAGCAAGGAATATGACTCTGACGACAAGAAGAAGAAGAAATACTCAAAGTCTTCTTCCAAGTCTACCTCAAAGTCTTCATCACACAAGAAGAGCTCATCTGGCAAGGCACGTGCGTTTGTTGGCAAGGAAATGGATTCAGAGGAGGAGTCCGCTTCTGAGGAGGCGGAGGTGGAGTCTAAGGAGGAGTCCGATTCAGGCGTCGCAAGTCTGGCTACAGCATACGTTGCCAAGTCCATCTTCAACACTGAAGACAATGACTTCATCACCGACACCGATGCAAATGACAAGGACTACTCCGCTTCTACATACTGCTTCATGGCACGCGGTGCCAAGGTAAACACACGCACTACTCACTATCAAACATCTAGTGACGATGACTCTGATTGTGGTTCAAAACCCAGCTACAAAACACTTGCTAAAATTGCAACTGAACAACAGAAAGCTATGGAACATATTCAAAAACTGTTAGACAGAAGCGATGATCTGTTAGGTGCTGAAATGACTCGATCTGAATCCTTAATTGAAGACATAAAAAATCTTCACGTTAAGTATCAGGAACTTGAAAGTCGTCATGAAACTCTCTCAACAACTCATGAAAAGCTTTCCTATGATTATCTTCAAAGAAAGCAAGATCTTGAGAAATTGAGAGCGGCTCATGAAGATCTTCAAAAGGAAAACGAGTCACTTCGCGCCAAACAGATCAGTTCCGCTCAGGAAGGATTTGAACCACCATGTCTTAAATGCATTGAGCGTGATAATGCCACTTCTGTTGCTGAATGTTCTACTGCTATTACTGTTGCAATATCTTCAACTGTTGATGTGGTAACTAACCCCTCTGCTGAGGATACCACTGCTATTGCTGATGAGAATGCTAGTTTGAAGACATTGCTTGAAACAGGGATGTACAAAAGTCTTAAAGGGCATCAAACACTATGTGATGTCCTCAAAAAGCATATTTTGAACCGAAACCCGAGGAAAGAGGGTGTTGGGTTCGTAAGGAAAATGAATGTTGATGGCTCTTACTGGAAACCTGAGCAGTACCCCAAAACCACATGGGTTGCTGCAAAGGAACCTTCAGCAGATCCATCCAATCTATCTGGCTTCACTTGTGCTAACCCCATTATCATTGATGAATCCCTTGATGCAAACTATAAACTGTTTAAGAATCAGAATGGTGAAGTGTTTGCCAGGTACATTGGTACTAACTGCAGGAATGGACCGGTTATGAAGAAAATCTGGGTTCCGAAAAGGTGTCTGGAGAATCTTCCTGTGAATGTCATCATGACACCTCACGTGAAGAAGACAAACCTCAGACCAAAGGCTTCATGCAGACAGAGGACTCACCTGAGTCTCACTAACGAAATGTTTTGCAGGGAAACCATACTCAGGCATATGAATATGAGAGCGGTTCATCAAACCGCCATGTTCATAAGACCAAGAACTATTCTGCTTATTCTTATGAGTACTATTGTCCGCCTGCAAGACTATTTGCTAGGGCTCCAAAGCCAAAGTTCTCAGATGCTGCACTTAGACTTATTGCTTCTAAGCTACCCTTGAAGATGTGGGTGGCTAAGAAAGCTTAACTCTCTTTTGCAGGGAAAGGTCTCCAGCAGAAAACCAAAATCGTCTGACGCTATTGCTAGGGACCTTAAACATCTTGTAGGGCGCAAGATCAAATGCCCGAATGGTCTTACTATGTACTTCATTCCTGAATCGCTTGCTACTCTCCCTATTAGTCCTAATCTGGATCTAAGCTTTCATAACCCACTGGTTCGTCAAATGTTTTTGCTTCACAATGCTCTTGGTGAAGCCTATCCCCCTAATTGCACTGTAGGGTACGACACCAGCGTCTTCAGAATGGATTATTGATAGTGGGTGTACAAATCACATGACTGGCAAAAGAAGCCTTCTTATGGACTCAACCTTACGTCCATCCGACAAGAGCCACATCACATTTGCTGACACTGGTAAAAGTAAGGTATTGGGTCTATGTAGAGTTGCAATCTCAAGGGATCAACACATGGATAAAGTCATGCTTGTTGAATCCCTTGGCTTCAACTTAATGTCTGTCTCAATGCTTTGCGATTTAAACATGATCGTAATATTTGGAAAATATCGTTGCCTTGTTCTAATGGAATCTGACAAGTCTCTAGTATTTGAAGGGTATCAAAAAAATGATTTGTACGTGGTAGATTTCTCAGCAGGACCACAGCTTGCCGTATGTCTTCTAGCAAAAGCTTCAGAATGCTGGCTCTGGCATCGGAGGCTTGGGCATGCTGGCATGAGGAACCTCCACACCCTGGCAAAGAAGAAGCATGTCATAGGCATCGAGGGCGTCAAGTTCAAGAAAGATCACTTATGCGGTGCCTATGAGGCAGGAAAGATGACGAGGGCCAAACATCCCTCGAAGACAATCATGACCACTACTCGACCCTTCAAACTGCTTCACATGGATCTTTTTGGTCCCACTCATTACTCAACTCTCACTACTACTTCTTGTCTCTATGGCTTTGTCATTGTTGATGATTATTCTAGATATACTTGGGTGCACATAATCCTTTACAAGACTGAAGTGCAGGATGTCTTCAGACGCTTCGCCAATCGAGCAATGAACAACTATGGCGCCAAGATAAAGCATATCAAAAGTGACAATGGCACAGAATTCAAGAACACTGGCCTTGATACATATCTTGATACCTTGGGCATCACACATGAATTCTCAGCCCCGTACACGCCACAGCAGAATGGGGTCGTCGAACGCAAGAACAGAACACTCATTGAGATGGCCAGAACGATGCTAGATGAATACAAGACTCCAAGAAAATTCTGGCCTGAAGCCATTGATACCGCATGCCATACAATCAATCGTGTTTATCTTCACAAGCTTCTGAACAAGACATATTATGAGCTCCTTACTGGCAAGAAGCCAAATGTCAGTTACTTCAGAGTATTTGGCGCCAGGTGCTGGATCAAGGACCCACATCACACCTCAAAGTTTGCACCAAAAGCACATGAGGGTTTTATGCTTGGATATGGAAAGGATTCGCACTCCTACAGAGTCTTCAATCTCTTTCATTACAAAGTGGTTGAAACAGTGGATGTGCGGTTCGGTGAGACCAACGGTTCACAAAGAGAGCAACTACCAAATGTGCTAGATGAAGTTCCATCCAGTGAATCAATCAAGCTAATGGGAACTGGAGAAATTATACCTTCTGAAGCTCATCCTGAAGAAGAACTTATCATCTCAGCACCTGATCAACATGAAGACAATGCTCAGCCTGAAGACATTCCTTCTAACAACGACAATGATCAGCAAGAGCAAAATCTTCGCCCTGTACATCCTCGTGTTGCCAATGAAGTGCAAATTGAAAGAATAATTGATAGCATCAATGCACCCGGTCCACTCACTCGTTCAAGGGCAACTCAGCTAGCAAATTTCTGTGGGCACTTCGCATTCGTCTCAATAACAGAACCCAAGAAAGTTGAAGAAGCCTTCATGGAACCTGAATGGATTCAAGCTATGCAAGACGAGCTTCAACAGTTTGAGCTGAATAATGTATGGGAACTGGTCAAGCGTCCCGATCCTCGGAAGCACAACATAATAGGCACCAAATGGATATACCGCAACAAGCAAGATGAGCATGGTCAAGTTGTCAGAAACAAAGCTCGTCTCGTTGCTCAAGGATATACTCAAGTGGAAGGCATTGACTTCGATGAAACATTTGCTCCTGTGGCTAGACTTGAAGCCATACGCATACTGCTGGCCTATGCAAATCATCATAACATACTTCTATATCAAATGGATGTGAAGAGTGCTTTTCTCAATGGCAAGATTGAAGAAGAAGTGTATGTTGCACAACCGCCTGGCTTTCAAGATCCAAAACATCCTGACATGGTATACAAGCTCAACAAGGCACTGTATGGCCTCAAACAAGCCCCTCGGGCTTGGTATGACACACTCAAATACTTCCTGAAGAGAAAAGGCTTCATACCTGGTTCCCTCGACCCCACTCTCTTCACGAAGACATATGATGGTGAACTGTTTGTGTGCCAAATATATGTGGATGCCATTATCTTCGGCTGCACCAATCAGAAGTACAGTGAAGAGTTTGGATATATGATGCAAGAGCAATATCAAATGTCTATGATGGGAGAGCTGAAGTTCTTTCTCGGTCTTCAAATACGACAGCAACGCAACGACATCTTCATATCTCAAGAGAAGTATCTCAAAGATTGCCTGAAGAAGTTCGGTATGCAAGACTGCAAAGGCTTCATGACGCCAATGCCAGCCAAGCATCATCTGGGTCCTGACGACAATGGTAAAGAGTTCGATCAAAAGGTATACCGCTCCATGATTGGTTCTTTACTTTATCTATGTGCATCTAGGCCAGATATTATGCTTAGTGTTTGCATGTGTGCTCGATTTCAAGCGGCACCAAAGGAGTCGCATCACTTAGCTGTGAAGCGAATTCTTCGATATTTGGCTCACACCCCAACTCTAGGATTATGGTATCCAAAGGGCTCAGAGTTTGATCTGGTTGGATTCTCGGATGCTAATTATGCTGGTGACAAAGTTGATCACAAGTCTACATCAGGCACGTGTCACTTTCTGGGACGATCACTTGTATGTTGGTCTTCAAAGAAGCAGAACTGTGTATCTCTCTCCACTGCTGAATCTGAATACATTGCTGCTAGATCTTGCTGTGCTTAGCTTCTATGGATGAAGCAAACGCTCAAAGACTATGGCATTCATCTGAAGTAAGTGCCACTCTACTACGACAACGAAAGCGCCATCAAGATTGCCAACAACCCAGTTCAGCACTCGAAGACAAAGCACATTGAAATTCGTCATCACTTTCTCAGAGATCATGTTGTGAAGGAAGATATTGATATCATACACGTCAACACTGAAGAGCAATTGGCAGATATCTTCACCAAGCCCTTGGATGAGAAGAGATTTTGCAAGTTACGGTGTGAGCTAAATATCCTGGAATCCTCAAATGTCCTGTGATCAGGCACACATCCTAACCCTTATGCATATTGATGACTTGGATGTGCAACACACGAAGTAAAGTATATCTTCAATCAATGAAGACATACATTCTAAGTGTGAATACATTAATGTGGAATTTGACTTCGGAGCGCCATGATAATTGTGCGCCGTGTCTGGGTCTAATACTTCCTATACGGTGGGTAACGCCACCACCAAATGTTCTATTTTGAAGTGTTTCACTCATGGCGTTACCTTGCTATGTCTTCACATTTGGTTTGGCTTCAATCTCAACATGTCTTCATGATTATCTTCACTATGTTGATTATATATATATACTAGTGTTCTGTCCTCTACAGCATTCACTTATAGCTATGTCTTCTTGTTGAATCTTTTGAACTAAGTGAATGTGATCGGACCCTAACCTCTCTATGCTTTCTATCTCAAATTCTATCTCTCCAAATCATATGCATTCTATTGAAACTGTCGAATGTCTTCTCTGCGTCCTTGTCAGTAGAAGATACAGAGACAACCTTTAAGTCCGTTTTCAATGCTCATTCCTCCACATGAAACCCGGAGAAGTAGGAACGACCACCCGACAATCCAGGCGTGCATGGGACGTGGAACAAACCCCAAAATTCCGCATAATGGCCACGTGTTCCTCAGATGCGAATCGCCAGGGGCACCTGTGTAATAACGCAGTGCCGCCCCTGTACCTATAAATACACACTTCACAATGGTCATTATCTCTTCTTCCACTCTCGCACGAACCCTAGCGCCACCGCTAGCCCTCGACGACGCCGGCAACGAAGTGCTTCGCTGCCGCAACCTCTCCGACGCCGTCTTCACGCTGACCACGGACATCGTCCTCTCCGCCGTCGCCGTAGTTGTCCTCTGTCGCCAAGTTAGGGCGCAGAAGATCGAACTGCTCGGCCTCATCTTCCACTCCGTCTAGCAGTTCTTAGTGTACCGTTGATCCTATGGCTTTGTCACTTTCTACCACAAGCAGTTTCTATTCACACAAGTTAGATCTCTCTCATACTGCATCTCATAACATGCCTAGTATATTCACTTATGATTCACAAAGTAGTTAGATTCCTCACTTGTACTGATCTCTGGATTCGTACAAATCTGGAACCAACTCCTTATCTATGAGTGAATGTCTTCGCACGATGAGGTCAATGTCTTCTAAACTGTTTTATATTCCAAATCTTCTGAGAATGCATATGACCTCTTCCCCTTCCCTCGCACCTTAATGCTGTCACAGGTACATGTCCGTGGGAGAATCCCTTGGTTCTCATAGTCTGCATTCATTTGCAGAATTCTTACAGCATCACATAAATTCTCCCGAAGCCAGTTCCTATTTGTCCAGCAAGCGAAAACCTTTGAAGCCTTTGCACGTGTTGAAGCCTTTCAGTTTAAAGTTCATGGCTTCAGAGAAATCAGCAAGGAAGGGTGGCAGAAAGCATCATGGAGAAACATCTAGAGATCTGCCAGATGACCTCTCAGAACTGTACAAGACAGATCCTGAAGAGGATTACAATCAGCGCAAGACCCAAATCCAATGGATTCGAAGATATTGGGCAGAACAATGGTTCAAATACTGATTTGTAACCCAGGAATATGCTGAGAAAAATGCCATCAAGAGACCATGGGGAGACATCCTATACAAGAATCTTCAACCCAGGTCCAGAGATGAAGCCATTGAACAAGGCTTCTATCCCTGCATGGTCCGTGGGCCACAGCCTGTTGATGCACACCCATCGTCACTACTATGGTGTCGTGATGACAATCTGTTTAAGCGCAACTTCTAGTTTGCCCAGAACTCAGCGAAGCAGAACAAGAAGACTTTGGGGTTAGATTTCAACCCTGGTCCCTCTGCTCCCCGTGCCGATGGAACTCGCGAAGCAGAACCCAATGTCGTCGGTCCTTTCTACAACCTTGAAGGCCTCATCACCCATATCTTGGTTCAAGGGACTACAGTGAATGAGCCTGCAACTGACGCTGAATCAGATGAAGCGCCTGCAGCGCCGAAGCCAAAGAAGTTGAAGAAGCCTAAAGCTTCAAAGCCTGCCCCTTCACCAAAAATCTCACGGGCGAAGCCACTGGCAACTGCACCTCCTAAAGACAGTGTGCAGTCTGAAGATTTATCATGCATCTCCAAGCCCCAGAAGGTCAAGATGCCTCTGCCACACACCGGCCAAGAGCTAACAGCTGCTGCCATTCTGCGCATTGATGCCATTGATCTGTCAAGTGATGAAGATCTTGCAGATGACGCTCTTGAGCAACTCATCAAGAGCAAAGAAGAAGCAGAAATCTTCAATGATCTGCCTCTCTTTGATGTAACCATCATCCACAACTTCATTGACGAGTGGCTTGACACGCCAAACATCAGCTTTGAAGATCTGCAACTACCCATTGGCCTCAGTGTCGCCTTCCAAGGCGCCATTGCTTCAGAGCTAGCTATCGCCCAGGGCATTGTTGAACTGAAGCAAAAGATTGACTATGAAAAGGCTCAGTTCAAGAAGCATATGGCCAAGCTCAGCGTGCAAGAGGTGAAGAACTTCAAGATTATGCTGCACGAGCTCAAGGAAGCCTTTCTCAAGAAACGTGCAGAAGCTCAGGGTTCGCGTGAGCGCATGAAGGTTCTGGCTGACAGATGTGTGCAAGCCTACAATGAGGCTGAGAAGCGCAAGGCC